>NW_015393130.1:11358-17369 GCF_001527695.2 Protobothrops mucrosquamatus
CAGATGGAGATGCAACCATTTTCCTCTTATGTTTTACTCTTAGAGTTAGAATAGATGATGCTCGGGGGAGGAATGTGCATGAGAGTTTAGCTAGACATAACAATACTGAACCTAGTGTGAGAACCAAGATTATTGAAATAAGAGATGATAAGAATTGGCCGGGCTGGAGAACTGGAGGGAGAGCCTGCATTTCAAACTAATTGGAGAATGTGATTTATGACTGTTAATTGGAGGAGGGAATTGTGCTTTGATACTATGTGCTCAGGGGAGGGGAATCCAGATTTTGGCTTCAATTGTGTTAGTGCTGATGCTATGCTTCTCAAATAAAGATTCTTTAAACAATGCCTCAAAGTTCTTTGAAGAGTTTCATCTGTCGGAACCATGACACATAGCTTAATTGTTTAATGAAAAGAAGGACTAGTTTACATGATAGAAGTGTTCCAATATCTCAGGGGCTGCCATAAAGAAAAGGGGGGTCAACCTATTCTCCAAAGGACCTCAAGGCCGAACCAGAAGCAATGAATGGAAACTAATCAAGAAGAGAAGCAACCTAGAACTAAGGGGGAATTTTCCTGAGAGTGAGAGCAACTAGACAAAAGAAGGACTACTGTACTTCAGTATTTGAGGGGCTGCCACAAAGAAGAGGGGGGGGGTCAGCTTATTTTCCAAAGTACCAGAAGGCAAGACAAGAAACAATGGATGGAAACTAATCAAGGAGAGAAACAACACAGAATTAAGGAGAAAACTCCTAACAGTCAGAACAACTAACCAATGGAACAGCTTGCATGCAGACGTTGTGGGTGCCCCACCACTGGAGGTCTTCCAAGAAGAGACTGGACAGCCACTTGTCTGAAATGGTGTAGGGTCTCCTGCTTGAGCAGGGGGCTGGACTAGAAGACCTCCAAGGTCCCTTCCAGCTCTATTCTGATTGATTGAATTCCCCCACAAGATTTCCAACGAACCCTTTCAAAGAATGGCGAACAGACAGGCAGTTTATGGAGGCAAGGATTCTTGTCCATTTTCATAAGGCTCTTCAGAGGAAAAAAAGATAAAAAAATGCACATATTTTGCGCAGGCGGATCAGTTTGTAGCAGGTTTATTGTTCTGCTAACTGTGACTCTTTTTATCAGTCTGAGAACTAACGCTCACAGCAAGCCACTCAGAGGCATCTGGTGGCCACTGTGCAAAACAAAATGCTGAGGCCTCATCGTTGGACTTTTTCCAGAGAATCCAGAAGACAAAAAACAACAGCAACGGAACAAGCCAAGGCTGACAATGAATGCTTATTAAAAGGATGTATAAAGGAAACTTATGTGAACCAATTAGCTTGGCGATGCCTGTGCTACCGTCAGTGAAAAGAAAGTGTGTCCCTTAGCAAAACAGGTGGAAAAGAACAGCAAATCAGAAATGTAAATGCAAGCAGAAAATAGCTTTAATTGAAAGCAACGTGGCAAAGTATTAGAGTCCTTAGAGCATTAGAAAACGTTGCAGAAGAGAGAAGGAAAAAAAAAGTATTGTGGGTAAACAGCAGGGCTGGGCAATGTCTTTTTAAGATTCCTAAGAGAAGAAGTCAACCCTGACTGCTCCTTGGAAGTTGAAGCTCAAGTACTTTGGCCACCAAATGAGAAGAGAGGAGTCATTGGAAGAGACCCCGAGGAGGGTGGAGATTCGTTTTTCGAGCTTGTGGATTGCTTTCCGAACGTTTCGTTACCGGGCTGAAAAACATCTTCAGCGGACTTGACACAACCCACATCTGACCCATCACAAGACCCATCATAAGACCCTGAACTCATGTGACCCTCACCTGACGTGACCTCACCATCACAAGACCCTCACTTGACACACCCAAACCCGAAGCCCTTATAAACAGAAAAACGTTGACACTGACATCTCCTAAACCAGGGGTAGGCAACCTTGGCCCTTTTATGACTCGTGGACTTCAACTTCCAGAATCTCCTTGATTAGTTTCCATCCGTTGCTTCTTGTCCTGCCTTCAGGCACTTTGGAAAATAGCTTGACTCCCTCTTTTTTGTGGCAGCCCCTGAGATATTGGAGCACTGCTATCATGTTCCCCCCCCCCTCGTCCTTCTCTTCATTAAACTAGACGTACCCAATTCCAGCAACCGTTCCTTTAGCCTCCAGTCCCCTGATCATCTTCGTTAAGGATGACCTTAGACACACCCAACCTCCATGTCCACTGAGCAGAACGTATTTTGCACATAGCAATGTAATAAAAAGGACTATATCCTATTGCTTTTTGGACCTTGCGATCGAGATTGTCTTGGCCTAGCTTAATTTTCCCAGCCAAATGGAGATTTATTGAGACAAGAAGCTAAGGATACAATCCTCCGTTGAACTTTTTCTACTTAATTTTTATTCATTGTTTACATTTTCAAAACCGGTGGACAATTATTTGCAGGAATTCGCATTATGTCACATTCCCCTTTTGCGCAGAGGCGCCGAAAGAAATTCGTTGCTTATTTCACCTTATAGGATTTTCATTGCTTTGCTTTTCATAAGCCGCAGATATGATGGATGAGCGCTTTGCCTAATGTAGGTGGCCAAATGAGCATTTAATCTCATTTGAAAGCCCATTTCTCTTGCTAGAATGCTACAGCTCACCATATCAACTGTGCCTGATGTATACAGCTCCTAGAATTTTAATATCAGGGGAGCCCAACTTTTTGGTTCAACATTCTGTCATAAAAACGATCTACAGTATTTGCATGCCATCCAGAATATAGTATCTCTTCAATTTTTGCTTTGGATTTAAGGTCTGCTTTTATTTTTAAAAGAGGGAAGTGATAAAGTATTAACATGAGGCCAAAAGGAAGCGTATTAGATTCATTTATTCATTGAGTTTTGGCTAGTCTAAAGAAAAGAAGAAATAGGGGAGACATGATAGCAGCGTTCCGGTATCTGAGGGGCTGCCATAAGGCAGAGGGGGCCAGGTTGTTCACCATAGCACCAGAGGCAAGGACAAGAAACAATGGTTAGAAACTGATCAAGGAGAGACGCAACCTGGAATTAAGGTGAAACGTCATGACAATTAACCAGTGGAACAGCTTACCTCCAGAAATCGTGGGCGCTCCATCGCTGGAAGTTTTTAAAAAGAGACTGGACAATCACCTGTCTGAGATGGCATAGGTGAGGGGTCCCCAACCCTCGGTCCGTGGACCAGACTGAGCCGCGGCATGCCAGCAACCGGTCTGCACAAACAAGCAAAGCCCCATCTGCAGGATGCAGGCAGCACACAAAAACACACCCCCTCTGGTCCATGGAAAAATCTCTCTTCATGGAACCAGTCCCCTTGAGCAGGGGGCTGGACTAGAAGACCTCCAAGGTCCCTTCCAGCTCTATTCTATTCTATTCTATTCTATTCTATTCTATTCTATTCTATTCTATTCTACTCTACTCTACTCTACTCTTTCAGACCCCTTCAGTCACAATTAGTTTCACAACAAAGAAAATATTGTCACCAGTCCAGTTTTGCCACTCTACAGTTCTATCCCTGTACCATCTTCCAGATTCAGATTCCCCCCCCCCCAAACTTGGCTGCATTGCAGCTCAAAATTTCCATTGCATGAGCTGTGATACTAGATCCCTATAGGTCTTTTTTTTCTGTTCCAGGGATTTCCTGTCTCACCCTGCCCCCTTTTATTGTAAATTTAGTTTTAAGCCTTGTAATATAGCTCACACTCCCTATAATAGCTATCTAGGTTTATTGGCTTGGCTTAATTCTTTAGCACAGCGGTTCACGTGCACCCATTTCTAAGATTCAAATAATACGTACTGAATTCTTGCCGTATGTCTCTTTCCACCGTGGAGTCCTTGGTGGTCTCTGAGCTTGGTTGTTTTCCTGCAGACGTTTCATTACCCAACTAGGTAGCATCATCAGTGCTGTTTCATCACCATGCACTGATGATGTTACCTAGATGGGTAATGAAATGGCTGTAAGAAAACAACCATGCTCAGAGAGCCCCAAGGACCCCTCAGTTCAATCCTGTGCTACAAATATTCTCTCCTACTGGTATCACCTGCAAGTGATTTAACTCTTTATCTACTCTATTGTGGTGATTCCTCGCCAGCCAATGGATCTGGCAGCTGAGTCTGAGGAATCAGAGGAGGAGGAGGAGGGGCTTGGAGTGACATCAGAGTCAGAGGAAGGCTCTGAGGAGCTCCAAGACTTACAGTCTGACGAGGACCCTGGCCCCTCTACTCGCGCTCAGGCTGAAACACAGCTGTGCTGGGAGCCTGAGTTGGACAGTGATGAAGAACAGCTGGGACAAATCCAGGATGCACGAAAACGCCGGCAAGAAAAGAGAGTAGGACAGAGGAATGTAATGGGGCGGCTCCAAAGGCAAAGGAGAAGGCATTCGGAAGCCACACCTTGGCTGCCTAATAAAAGGGAAGGTGTGGGAGGTGCTGGTGGCCAAAGGCCATCATTCGTGTTGAGTAATCGAGTTTCAGTGGACTGTGTTTGTTTGCCTTGGACATTGGTTTTTTCTTGCAGTTCCTACGTGTTTCTTGGAAGAGGGGTTTCTCCTTGTGAGCATAACAAGGACTCACGTAGGCTGGGACAGAACATCTATGTGTCCAGGCTGCAATACCATAGTGTCATGCTATTACAGCTTTCAATAGGGATTTCTATGCAGGGCAAGTGACACTTGAAAGACAGGCAAGTTTCTTGTCATTCAATGGCTCAGGTCTTTTTTGTTTGTTTGTTTTTGGTAAACCGCCCTGTTTGTACCAAAAACCTGGGCACTAACCCCTTTTGCCCTCTTGAATTGGATGGCTGGAAGGGACAATAACTGGTTTATGGTGGTTGCTGCCTGCCAAGTTCCAATGTCAACAAGACTGTGGGTGCTCACACAGCTTGCCCTAACTCTGACGATTTTTAACCCATTGAGTGAACGTTGGTTTCGACACACTGCTTCTAATTAAATCCAGCAAGAAGCTTAGTTCTTGTTAATTTATTTGTCATCAGGCATCTCTGCCACCTGGGTAATCAATTCTGACAAAATAAAATTTTAAGTACCTTGTTTGGGCGTCTCTCTGTGAGAAAACTGGACACTGTTGAATTTGCCTCCGTGTGCATTTAAGGATCCTACCGACGTGGGGAAATATGTCAGGAGAGGCCTTCTCAAGGACAAATCTTGGAAAGTGGAGAAGGAGAGCTGTCTTCAAGCTTCTTTTCCAGTTGTGTTTATTTTACGTGATTGAACAACATACCTGTGGATTTTCCCCCCCGTACGTTGGAATGGTAAAAAGCTCAGGAAATTAATGACTTGCATTAATAGGATGCTATAGAGGTAGCTATTGAGTTGTTATATTTAACCTCACTGTGTATTCTTGCAAATTGTCTTGATTATGGCACACAATCCTTTATAGGTTTCCTTGTCCATTCTAAAATTTTAGTGAAACTGAGTTCAAAATTCCAGAGTTCTAACCTGAAGTTCTGATGTCTGATGGAGCAGTGTGTCAACGCTGCAAATACTGTATATTCTTGCTTTGACAATATGCAGAACTGTCTGGTATTTTTATAGTTAAACCAGGCAACAGGGAAAAAGGGAGGAGAATTGTGCGCATGTGTGAGGATGGCGGACCTACTGTTTTCGGCTCCGTAATCTCTGCGGGGTCCTCAGCGGAGATGGGGGAGCCTTGAAAGGTCCGGGGGTGCTCGCCGGCCGGAGTTGGAAGGAGGAGAGGGTCGGCGAGCGAAAAGGAAGAGTCGGACCGCGGGACCACCCAGGCGGAGCCGTGAGCCGTGAGGGGAAGACGAGCAGACGAGCGGAGCGGCCTGGCGAGCGGAGCGGCCTGGCGAGCAGACGAGCGGAGCGGCCTGGTGGGTAGAACGGAGCCGGGCGGCCGGGGAAACCGGCGGTGGGCCGTCTCGGGGCCTGGCGGCGGGTCGTCTCGGGGCCTGGCGGAGAGATTGGACCGGGCGAGGAGAGCGAAGCCGGGCGGCCTGGCGGAGAGGTTGGGCCGTCTCGGGGCCTGGCGGCAGGTCG
>NW_015393130.1:20349-26901 GCF_001527695.2 Protobothrops mucrosquamatus
GGGACTGGCCTAGGGGATTTTATAGGGGTTTTAATTACTTTTAATTGGACATATTCAAATATTTCGTTTTAATTAAATTTTTAATTAAGCATAATATGTATATATGTTAGTATTTTATCTAATTTGTCAGCCGCCCTGAGTCCGAAAGGAGAAGGGCGGGATATAAATGCAATTAATAAATAAATAAATAAATAAATAAGGATAGCCCGGGAGAAAGAAACCGAAAGTAAATCACATCTTCCAAGTTGATTGGAAGATGTGAACTATGACCCCAAAATAAGGGGGTGGGAAATGCTTAGAATGTATATGCGTAACGGAAGAGAAGCCAGACCTAAGCATTTCCACCATGCTATACTGACGTCTCTGTAACCTTAATAAATGCTTTTAGGGAAAAATATGCCTGAAAGTCCTTTTAAGTGTTTCGTTAATCAGACACATGACACAGTGTTGGAGAAAGACAAAGAGTCAACGCAACCAAAACATGAATCAGAGTCCATATTTGAGCCTGCGCTGTGGCAATAAGGGCAACAAAACTGTGTTATATCTGCCTTTACTGGGTCCTCTGATAGCCACTGTCAGGGTAATTACCCTGTTAGGTAAATTCCCTTGTGGAATGCCTCAGGGTTTGACACTTTCATCCCGTCTGTTAACATCAACGTGAAACCACTCGGTAAGTTCATGGTGGCGCAGCGGTTAGAATGCAGGATTGCAGGCAAACTCTGCCCACTGCCGGGAGTTCGATCCTGATGGGCTCGAGGTTGACTCAGCCTTCCATCCTTCCGAGGTTGGTAAAATGAGGGCCGAGATTGTTGGGGTGACCTTGCTGACATTGTAAACCACTCAGCGGGTGCTGTAAAGAACTATGGGGCAATATATATGACCAAGTGCTATTGCTATCTGTGGGTTTAGTATCATCCATATGAAGATGACATCCACTTGTCCTTCTCACTCCTGGCTGGGAAGGTGATGCAGTCAATGTACTGACACAATGTTCAGGTTTTGATGGGGAGGAATAGGTTGTAGCTGTCTTTTTAAACTTATGCACTGTTGTTTGGAATCGGGCGGCCTTAAACCAATCTAACAAATAAGTGAAATATTGCCCAGTCCCAGTAAAACGGAGTTGCAAGGAATAATGAATCGGCAACTGCTTAGAAGAAGCACGTGTATAAATCTGACGGAGGTTTCACTGGCTTTGCAAACGATCCCTGAGCATTTTAGTACCAAGGGATCATTCTTAAGTAGCCGAAAACTCGTAGCTCAAACCAGATCAGAAAAAAAGATGGAATATCATTTCAACCAGCAAATCAAACAAAGGGGTTAGAGGGCAGTAAGGGAAAAAAAATGACAAAAATCCGGATTATCTCGAGTTCTCGTTGCTAAAAGTAATTTACGGGTGTGGAAAAAAAAAAGAAAAAATAATATTGACAGGATGTGAAGAGTTATTCTGGCAGAGGGCTTCGGCAAAGTATTGTGCTGAGTTGACACTTTTCCTTTCATTAAATGAAGCAATGCCCCCTATGGGCTAATATGGTGTGGTGGCTAATTTTAAACCGCTCAGTCTTCCGATGGGATCGGCAAACTCCAAGCCGGGATGAATAAGCAGGGTGGGTTATTTTGGTGGTGTTTTTTGTTTTGTTTTTTCCTTCCAGAGAAGAGTAAAGCAAAAACGGAAGATTTTTTTTATAGGAAGAGAAAAAAAAAAGCCGCAGGGAGTTCTCGACACATATTTCAACCGCTGCAACACACTACTTTTTTAATTAAGAGACCTGAGAGACAGGCATTTTAATTACTTTTCAGTTTGATATCCAGAGAAACACAGCAGAGGGTGTGCAGAGAGGGAATCTACAAACAAAAATGAATTAGAGATGAAGCTGGTTGTGGCAAATGTTCCCAAACATAATTGATAATAATAATAATTGATGCTACGGTCAAGACTTAGTTAGTTAGTTAGTTAGTTAGTTAGTTAGTTAGTTAGTTAGTTAGTTAGTTAGTTAGTTAGTTAGTTAGTTAGTTAGTTAGTTAGTTAGTTAGTTAGTAAATAAGTAAGTAAGTAAGTAAGTAAGTAAGTAAATGTCTTCCTGGGCTCCAAGATCACCACAGATGGGGACTGCAGCCAAGAAATTAAAAGACGCTTGCTCCTGGGGAGGAAAGCTATGGCAAATCTAGGCAGCATACTAAAAAGCAGAGACATCACCCTGCCAACAAAAGTCCATATAGTCAAGGCCATGGTTTTCCCAGTTGCAATGTATGGCTGTGAAAGTTGGACCATAAGAAAGGCTGAGCGCCAAAGAATTGAGGCCTTTGAACTCTGGTGCTGGAGAAGACTCCTGCGAGTCCCCTGGACTGCAAGGCAATCAAACCGGTCAGTCCTAGAGGAGATCAACCCCGACTGCTCTTTAGAAGGCCAGATCCTGAAGTTGAAACTCAAGTACTTTGGCCACCTAATGAGAAGGAAGGACTCACTGGAGAAGAACCTAACGCTGGGAAAGATCAAGGGCAATAGAAGAATGGGACAACAGAGAATGAGGTGGCTGGATGGAGTCGCTGAAGCAGTAGGCATGAGCTTCAATGGACTCCAGAAGATGGTAGAGGACAGGAAGGCCTGGAGGAATGATGTCCATGGGGTCGCGATGGGTCAGACACGACTTCGCAACTAACAACAACAAATGTCTTCGCTGGTCAAGGGGATGATGGTCTGTGGGGCATAAATTCATCAGTCTCTAAGGCAGGGGTCTTCAAACTTGGCCCTTTTATGACTTGTGGACTTCAACTCCCAGAATTCCTCAGCCAGCATGTCTGGCTGAAGAATTCTGGGAGCTTAAGTCCATAAGTCATAAAAGGGCCAAGTTTGAAGACCCCTGCTCCAAGGCAATGTTTCTCAACCTTGGCAACTTTAAGTTGTGTGGACTTCAACTCCCAGAATTCCCCAGCCAGCCAGAGGATGGCAGAGGATGAGATGACCATGAATTTGAGCAAACTCCGGGAGACAGTGGAGGGCAAGGAGGCCTGCCATGCTATGGTTCTTGGGGTTGCGAAGAGTCAGACACAACATAGCTACTGAACAACACCAACAATTGGGTCAATTTCTGAACAAAGAGCTCTAATGTACAGTAATGTAGTAAAAAAAATCTTTGTAGTATGAAATCAAGCACTCTTACTACTCACTAGTTATTACGTTTGCCATATTTCACGTTTCTTCTCATTATAAATGTGCAAAGATACCCTGAATGCAATCAGTCTATTAAGTGCCACATTGGGTTTATGTCAATGCTGAACATATTGTCTCTAAACACAACTAGCTCATTTGCTGAATTATTCTCTATGATCATTGGCAAGACATTCTTTATTATGCTACACAGTTTGTGCAGCTGGAAAGTTAATCTCTGTTCCTCTCGGCTTCTATGACATAAAGCTGTTACCCAGTAGTGGAGACACACATAAAATAATTGAAGAACAGCCCTGAGCGAAAACAGGATGTGATAAAACAAACACTCACATTTCCGTGAACACCAATCACTAACAAGATAGTCAAAGGATGAATATAACCCAGCCTTAAGACAAACTTTCTAATTATAGGGTAAGTGTCATTCTTAATTGTGATCTGCTGGTTTGGGAATATTTCTGTCATTATATCCATTAAGGTCAGCTGGTGTGCAAGGTAAATTATATTGTCCTTGGAAAACAAAGTTTGAAAAGGGCACAGCCAGGAATTGACAGTCTTGCAAGACAAGACATTTTTAATTACAATGCACATCAATAACTGTCACTGGAATGGAATGGAATGAAATGAAATGAATTTGAGCTCCATTTGATTTTCCCAATTTAATAGGAAATCAGTAAGTAGCTCTCTAAGAAAGTCTTCATTGCTTCATAAATCTAAGCATGAGACATCTAATTTAATCCACTCGCTTCAAATCTGACATGTTTATACACCCAATATACACATGTACATCTATAAATACCGACACATGAATGGAAACAAAAGGAAACAAATATGTGTAAATTGTGTATATTAACAGGCATGCTGGTATAACTCATACCAGTGTTTTCACGTGTGGGAGAGGCAATGAACATTCACATATATACTGTATGGGCACATTACTCTTTAGATCAGGGGTAGTCAACCTTGGCTCTTTTATGACTCGTGGACTTTAACTCCCAGAATTCCTGAGCCAGCATGGCTCAGCTTGGAAACCTCTCCCTTTCCCCTCAGCATGGCTGGCTCAGGAATTCTGGGAGTAAAAAGACTTTTTGCCATTGACTGATGCTGAGTTTTTCAATGCCGATGGTGCTGCTCCAGATGTTTTGGGATTGCACCCAAGGCCCAATTACTATTGGAACTACCTTTGCTTGCTTTTGCCACAGTCTTTCCACTTCTATTTGCCTAAGTTTGTCCTCGACTTACAACCCTTAGTTTAGTGACCATTCTAAGTTACAACAGCATTGAAAAAAAGCTAGTCCAGGGGTAGGCAACCTTGGCTCTTTTATGACTCGTGGACTTCAACTCCCAGAATTCCTGAGCCAGCCATGCTGAGGGGAAAGGGAGAGCTTTCCAAGCTGAGCCAGGCTGGCTCAGGAATTCTGGGAGTTGAAGTCCACGAGTCATAAAAGAGCCAAGGTTGACTACCCCTGCTTTAGATGATTATCATGCAAGATCTTAGGCAGAGATCTTGCATGTTGCTTCAGCTACATCAGGGATGTCCCACCTTGGCAACTTTAAGACCGGTGGACTTTAACTCCCAGACTCCCCTTGGGGGAATTTTGGGAGTTGAAGTGCACAAGTCTTAAAAGTTGCCAAGGTTGGACACTCCTGAGCTACATCATCATCATTATATAAATTGTCAATGCTGCTAACATTGGATGTTCTGCATTGACAACAGATGGAAATGTAGTCATCTTTTTACCTTTCGCTTTTAGATGATGCTGGGAGGAGGGGGGAATGTGAATGAGAGTCTAGCTAGACATAACAACACTAAACTTAACGTGAGAATCAAGGTTATTGAGCCCAGAGCTGATAAAGAATTGGAGGGCTGGAGAACTGGAGAAGAAGCCAGCGCTTCAAGCTAATTGGGGAATGTGATTTATGACTGTTAATTGGAGGAGGGAATTGTGCTTTGATACTATGTGCTGGGGGAGGGGAATTCAGTTTTTGGCTTCGATTATGCAGTGCCGATATTATGCTACTCGAATAAAAGATTCTTTAAGGTAAACAATGCCTCAAAGTTCTTTTGAAGAGTTTCATCTGTCGGAACCATGACATAAATGCTTATTGAGATTTCTTGAAACGGAGGGCTGTCCACGCAGGTTCCACCATAACTTGAGTCGTCAGAAAAGGAAGTTGACATAAATCGCATTGTCTCTCTGGCCAAGCTCTACCTTGTCTCGGTAACAAGGACGGTGAACTCTGATGTCTTGACAGTTTTAACAAGCGTCAAATTAAGGAGAGCAATTAATGGACTTTATGCCAGTAGGAAAAACATTCCACAATTGGGCTTAATATAAAATGAGGCTGTGGGAGTGAAATAGACTCTCTTACTACCAAAAGCAGAATAGGCCTGGAAATCGGGCCTGGGATTATTGGGGAATATTATTATTCAGACTATGCTTGAAATAGTCTAAAATGATCAACAAGGATCTGAGCAGTGACTGCATCATAAGCAAATCATCAGTGAGGTGGCACAGATTGTTCATCCCGTAAGATTTGTCATAGAAAAAAAGGGAAAACATTCAAATAGCTAACCTGCTTCTGTGATGGGCTGGGGATTAAAATAAAAGTGATGTCAAGAGGCATGCCCTTTAAAACTAGTCAGCAGATGCTGCCAGGAGTGAAATTTTAGAATCAAGGTTAGGATGTATGGTAAAGGGCATCAGCACTAACAGGGATCAAATAATAGAAGGTGTTGAAGCCACAGGAACCTTGGGGGGAAGTGACCATGCAATATTGGAATTCAACATTATGCAAACACAAGCAATAGAGCACAGTCAAACTAGAGTCTTGGACTTCATGAGAGCTAATTTCAATAAACTTAGAGAGAGCTTGGGAAGGATTCCATGGATGAGAATCCTCAAGGGGAAAAGAACTCAAGAAGCTTGGGAAATTTTGAAAAGTGAGATAATAAAAGCCCAGTCAAGCACAATACCAACGAAGAAGAAAAATAACAGCTCTCAAAAGAAACCAGCATGGCTGCATAAAGAACTCTCTGATAAACTGAAAGACAAAAAGGACAAGTATAACAAGTGGAAAGAGGGGCACATAACTAAGGCAGAATATCAGCAAATAGACACTGGAAGTCTTCTTAGAGATTGGACAGCCATTTGTCTGAAACTAGAGTTTCCTGCCTGAGCAGGGGTTGGCTAATCTAGGGAAAAGAAGGGCTAGAGGTGACATGATAGCTGTGTTCCAATATCTGAGGGGCTGCCACAAAGAAAAAGGGGTCAACTTATTTTCCAAAAGCACCAGAGGGCAGGACAAGAAACAATGGATGGAAACTAATCAAGGAGAGAAGCAATCTGGAATTAAGGAGAAACTTCATAACAGTGAGAACAATTAAC
>NW_015393131.1:0-15538 GCF_001527695.2 Protobothrops mucrosquamatus
AGATAAAGACCGGTCCACGCACAGAGTCTCAAAAGTTCAAAATCTCATGATTCAACCCTGTGTTCCTTTTTCATGTGCTGCTGTTATGTAGTGACCTGCATAATACTTAAGAGTCTTTAACCACTCCTAAATCTGCCATCTCAGAATGTGAGTGGCATTGAAAAGAGCTCATTTGACAGTGCCAGTCACCTCCTTTTTTTGGGGGGGGGGGGGGATACCAGTTGCCAAATGTATTCCCTCAAAAAGGACATAAAGCTTATGTATAGTTTATACTGAGCTATCAGAAAACAAGAGGGAAGCTTTTGACCTCAGGCACTTAACAGCTGAACACAGACATACTGCATGTAACATATTTACCTAGCACAGTGTTTCTCAACCTTGACAATTTTAAGGCATGTGGACTTCAACTCCCAGAATTCCACAGCCAGCAATGCTGGCTGTGGAATTCTGGGAGTTGAAGTCCACATGCCTTAAAATTGTCAAGGTTGAGAAACACTGATCCTAGCACATTACTGCTCAATATTGATTCTGAAGATGTCTGGTAGGGCTCTCTACACGGATTTGTATTGTCTGAGAACCTATTAGTATACTGTGTTATAAGCATCATCTACATACATTAATTCAGAGCTGTATTCTCTTCCAGACTGAATTTTATGCACATTTAAGATTGTCTAAATACAAACTTTGATAATGATGATTATGCCTTTGAATCAGTTTTAAGTCCTGATGACTGCCTGGACTGCAGTTTTCTTGGCTGGGTTTTTCAGAAGAGGTTTGCCCTTCCCTCCTTCCTAGGGCTGATAAAGTGTCTGGCTCAAGGTCACCCAGCTAACTTTATGCCATTTCGAGCCTGGACAAAAATATAACACTCTTCCCCAAATGTTTTGCTAATTGGATAGTTTTTGTTAGGCTCTTGTAGTTAAATCTTAACTTAGCTTAGCTTAATTTCAGCAGTGAAAATTAATCCTAGATCCTCTTAGGAAACAGACTGAATATCGACAGAGCTAGTAGAATACTGGGCACATTTATGTACACATTCTGCTTTTTCCTCGAAGCTCAGAATGAAATTCTTCTCAGAAAAAAATTTTTTTTTATACCCATTTAGCAAAACAAACTTTTATTGGAAGAGGCCAAGACAAGAAAGCAAAGCAAAGCAGAGCAGAGCAGAGCAAAACAAAACAAAAAACCCCCACAACCTTTACTTCCTACCTCCACATCATCTCCACTCGGTCTCAGCTTGAACCATTTCACCACACAGGTGCGACCAACATGGTCGCCTGACTGCACCACTCCGTACATACCAGGATCCTGAGAACTCTGAGCTGTTTAGGATTGAAGAAAGAAGCAGACTCTAGTAGGAGAAAACAGTGCACTGTAATTTTGTTTCTCCCATTATTTTGAGAAGTATTCACTAATTTTTTTTTCTTGACTTACACGTTATTGCTGGTGATGAATTAAAAAAATTGAAAAACCTTCCTTAGTTGACAGCTAACCAAACTTGTTCTTGTCCATAATTGTGTCTGTCCTTGATGGCTCCATTATACTGAACCTAAGAGCCAGTGCAACTGTGAGGGCTGAGCCCCTGCCTGCCCCAGCTCAAGCTTAGAGAGGGATGGGTTCACATTTCCACTATGCAATAATGAGCAGAAAGCAGCATGGGATTTCTCAGTTTTCCAAGTTCCTCCAAGGTATTGTCTGCAGCCATCTGCTAGCATGGCTTTTAAAATAATGGATGCGCCAAGGAAAAAACATGAAAATTCACCTCAGACAAATTTTAATTATTTGAATCAATGTACTTGTTTTTAACATGTTTTGTTCATTTTTTAAAATTGGTCTAGCTTAAACTTACTCTAGGAAAATTGGTTCTGAAGGGAAAATACATATGTTTAATACATAAGATACACACACACATATACTTTATAATATGCCAAACTTAAATTATTCAGGTAATTATATAAAAACAACTGTTCTCATAATGTCTTAGACAGCATCTTTGGATGGCACCTTTCTTTGACCTAGAGTGGCAGGAGAATTTATTAATTCTTTAATAAAGGAGGAACCATATGGTTCTTGCACTTAAGGTGGATAGATTAAAGCATCCTCTTATTCCCAACTCTAAAACCTAAGCAAATGGAGTTAGGCAAGAAATAAAGAATAAACTATATAAATTAATGGTTAGCTGAACACACGATACCCTTAGAGATAATGTAAACTAGGACTACAACTTCCAGAATTCCTAGTCAACATTATTCAGACTGAATGATATTACAAACCTGGAATGCCAACTCATCTAGGCTTCATCAGGATAAGAAAAGTTGCATGAGATACTACTGGCAATTTGAAAATCTGGATTGAAAAATTCATGTCTAAATTGTTAATAATAAACACATTATCCAGAGGGAATGCATTTCACCAATTACCTCTTTTATCTACTACAAAATCCCCAGGGCAAAACTCATTATTGTCCAAATGATGGACAGGAAAGAGCTCATTGGAACGAATATTTTTCTCCACCATGCCATCCTGCCACATCACATCTGCTGATGTCATCGTGGTCACCACTTCTACAGCAACCCTGTTTCCAACAAGGATAGAAAATTACTAAGGAAAATTCTCACAGCAAGTCAGGATAAATATTTTTTTAAAAAACAACTGTGGCATTTTAAAACATCATAAAGAATTGACTTTAAAGCTGGATCTAATACAAAAGTAGCTTTTGAGAGAAAAACATTTGGCTACAAAAGCTGGTCAGCTGAACATAATGTAGGGATTAAATGGGCTCCCAGAACACCATGATGCAGATTATGCTAAAAATGGAGCAAAAGGCCTAGCCCAGGGGTAGGCAACCTTGGCTCTTTTATGACTCGTGGACTTCAACTCCCAGAATTCCTGAGCCAGCCATGCTTGAATTCCATGCTGGCTCAGGAATTCTGGGAGTTGAAGTCCACGAGTCATAAAAGAGCCAAGGTTGCCTACCCCTGGCCTAGCCTTTATTAGGGAAGGTTGTACTACCGAGCTGCCGTTTTCCTGAAATTATCAATGAATCATTTCATTTCTATCTAACCCCAGAGTGGATGGTAAAGAGAAAATATAAAAATTACAAAGCAACATTATCCTTCCAAAACTGATATGTGGTGTTTCACTATGCTATTTTGGTGCTCACCATCAGCTCAGGCCAAGCCACAGAAGCCTCACTTGCTTTCAAAATACATGAAGGATTGGGGTTACATGTAATTTGGGGGGCAGAGAATTACAAAAATGGGGATTACCAAAGAACAGCCGTCTACACCATCTGTACTTCACAAGGGGTAGAGACTCTTAACTGGCTCTCCAGATTTATAGGGTAGAGTTGTATAGAGTCTCCTGCTTAAGCGGGGGGTTGGACTAGAAGACCTCCAAGATTCCATTCAACTCTGTTATTCTGTTATTTCTAGTCTGGACAAATTCAAAGCTTCAGTATGTAATGCTTTAAAAGAAATGACCAGCATTTTGAACTGGGCCAGGTACCAAGAATTATCCTTTCAGAAACTCCCTTGATTTTCCAAAAAGGTTATTATTTTAATAACTAGCTGTACCCGGCCACGCGTTGCTGTGGCTCAGTCTGGTTAAATCAGTGGTTCTCAACCTTTTTAATGCCGCGACCCCAACCGGTCGTAAGTTGAGGACTAAACCGGTCGTAAGTCAAGGACTAAACCGGTCGTAAGTCGAGGACTAAACCGGTCATAAGTCGAGGACTACCCAACCGGTCGTAAGTTGAGGACTTTCCCTGCCCGGGAGCGCTGCGCATGCGTGGTTCCGCCTCTGCGCCGGCCGAGGCGTAGCTGGCAAGCGGCAGAGACGGAGTAGGCCGACCACCAGCTGGCCCAGCCCAAGGGAGGTAAGGCACCCGCCGGAAAAGGGGAAAAAAATGGCGGACAAAAAAAATGGCAGACAGCCTTGCTTGGCGACCCCCGTGAAATGGTCGATTGACCCCAAATGGGGTCCCGACCCACAGGTTGAGAACCACTGGGTTAAATGGAAAAGAAAGAAAAGAGAAAGCGCACGTTGGTAATATGTTTAATTTCACAATGCTTGTGGGTATACAATATTTTTTGTTGTTCCATTGTCTGTGCAGATATAGAGGTTGTCTGGTTTGCTTTTACGTCCAACAGATGGTGCTGTTTTTCAAAAAAAGCATGTTTTTACCTGTCACAGATGTGACATCTATATAATAGTAGGTATATAGAAACACGCGCGTATTCAAATGCAACATTGTGTCAAAATTTCAAAGCAATCGGTGAAGAACTTTCGGAGATTTAAGATTTTGAACAAACGAACATTTACATTTTTATTTATATAGATGGTGATCAATGAGATCAATGTCAATATACTGGAGTTTGATTAGTGCAAAATGAGCACCGAGTCAACTGATTATTTTAGGTAAAAGCTTTTATGCTTTGCTTAACTCTTTCTTCCCTATGGAAGGTATACATTTTAATTGGATACCTATTTAAGATATATCAAACTATATCTTAAATAGATATAACTGGAAAACTGTATCTGTAGTTTGCAGGCAACACAAGTCTTCTTACACCCTCACCCTCACCCATTTTACTATTTATATGTTTTTTGAATTATGTACAATGTTTAGCAAGAAATCAGGACAGGTAGAGCTTAATGACATATACAGGTAGGATGGTATAAGCTCTGGTCTTACCTGTCACCTGGCTTAAATTCCCGGGAAACCTTGGTTTTCTTTTTCTTATGTTTCCTCTTGAGGTTTTTAATAGAAAGCGGGATGCTTTTTTTACGCCCTGCACCACTGCCGCTCTGAGACGAGGCTGTGGAGCTGGCAGAAGATGTTACAGAGCTGGTGTCATCTGTGTCATCGGCTGCTTCATCATCAGCATCCTGCTCTATAGACTGCAGATTGTAGTCTGAGGAGCCATCATCCCGTTTCAGGACAAAGGCTGATTGCAACTGGAGCCCAGCTGCTTCACAGGACAAGCCTTTCCTTGTTTCATCAATGTGCTCTCTTTTTACGTCCTGCAAGCCTATAGTGTCACTGAAGGAGTCCTCTGCTCCACATTTCAAATTGGCTTTAAGATGTTCAGGCTGTTGGTCACCTGCTGCAGCAGATTCTCCTTCAGGGAGATCAAGGGTATTCTGAACGTCTGGGGAACACGACATGATCTTCACTATTTGTTTCTTCAGTAGTCTCCTTACCTATAGGGAATCAGTGCAGGTCAGGGAACACAAAAAATTCCCACCGCTTAAAGAAATTAAGCCATTTTTTAAAAAAATGTGGTTTTCAGTTACATCATACTGATATCGGTTATATTAAAATAGCAGATTGGTATAAGGAATAAAAGATAGTATATCACTCAATATATTTATATGGTGGAAGATAGGATGATTTGAAAATTATAGAGATACAATGAATGGTGCCAGTGCAAACTGCATAGACATATATCCTTTTTTTTTGGGGGGGGGGGTCGTATCTATGGTCTTAAACACATGTTCATACTGTTATACATATATACTATCACTAACAGGTGCTTACACTGCAAGGAAATAGTGTGATAGTTAAGTATGCAGAACATTATTAAAAATGGTTATATTTCATAATATCCTGCTAGTCATTTTAAAAAGCTACACTGATAAATTCTTTAGAAGTACTGAAGATTCAAATACAATATTATGAATAAATTTCAAAACCTGCCACTGACTTTTATTTCAGAAAATGAAGAGTTTAAAATATTAACTTTTGCCAGGGAGAAAACATTATTTATTTATACTGAGACACTTGCAACTGAATTTTAGTTAGAAATTTATTGAACATTAAGGTGTTTTCAGACAGACAACAAGTGTATATTACAGTACCTTTTCAGGTTTTACATTGGATACGAAACAAGGACAGGCCATCTGCAATATTAAACACCATCATTTTGGTATTACTATTGAATGCAAAGGATTGTTAACAGAAATAAAATACATTTAGAAAATTATTCCACAGTTTTGGAAACATTTCATTCACAGTTTCATTTGTATTGTAACCCCTAAAATCTATTAAAAATAGATTTCCCGGTTATGTTTTTCTCAGAAGAAAATGCTAATTGAAAGAAGAAAAAAAATACTATTACTTGAAACCATTCAGGCAGAATGCTAGACCTATAATCCTTGCATAGATGGTTAGCCATGTTTTGAAGCCTGACAAAATCTTCCACTTTTTAAATCTCTAAACATGCATGGGAAGGTTTAGCTTTAGCTAAGAAATGTAAAATATATATTTAAATATATCTTGACTCCTCAAAGATTATTTAAAAGGGATGGTCACTGGATTTCCAATGCTGGCACTCATTTGAATATTCCTTAAATAACACAATTTGGTCTTCTCCAGATACAGTCTTGTTGGTTTTAGATTACTAAATTAATCAATGCAATTTGGGGAGGAAGTAATATATTTAAGGATCTCAATATGTTGTTGAATTATATTCCTGAAATGTGGAATTTCTCATTTCATCAAGCCCCGGCAATGGCAAAGAAGTTAATTTTACATCCTTGGAAAGAAAGCTACTCTCCTGATTTTAAAGAATGCATTCAAGATATGAGTTAGCTAACTCTTTTTAAAAAGTCTCTGTGTTCTAAAAATGAGGAAATAGCACAATGTGTTGATATATGGTCTAGATTTAACGATACGTTAAATTACTGGATTAACTTTATATTGTTAACTATAGTTATCCTATGGATTCTTTTTCTGTTCCAATTTCTTTTGTTATACCAGATTTAGTTTATTTTGCGAACGAAAGCAAATATGTGTGTCCTAGAATAATGTGAACCGGTCACTGCTCAAAGGTTTATTCTTTCAAGATTTCGGACTTGTGCTGGAGCCCATCCTCAAAGAATTTCTCTCTTTTTATCTCCAGTTACTCTAACTCAGGGGTCCCCGGGCGGTGGACCGGTGCTAGGCCGCAGCATGCCAGCAACCGGTCCGCACAAACAAGCAAAGCCCCATCTGTGAGATGCAGGCAGCACACAAAACCATGCCCCCTCCCGTCTACGGAAAAACCTTTCTCCACGGAACCGGTCTCTGGTGCCCAAAAGGTTGGGGACCTCTGCTTTAACTGATGTCATTATGACATATCTAGGCTTTCTTTTTTCCCTGTCATTTTACTCTGTTGGTGATGTGTTTTTGTATTTGTAATTTATTTTAAATTAAAAAAAAGCAAAGCTTGATTTCACCACCACATTTGAAAAATGCTATGTATTCTTTGGTGAATGAGGTTTAACAGGTCCAGATTAAAGGATGTGCAACTGAAATCTGACTATATTTTTAGATTAGTCCCAAAACTGCCTATAAAATTAAGAAATAGTTGCAGTGATTGGAAATATTGGCTGTGAAATATCAAGGGCATACATTTATCCGATATAACTATAATTGTAAAACAGTAAGATACCATATAACACTAAATATAGTGTTTATAACAGTAAATATAGATTCTAATATTTAAAAAATGGTAAACATGCAGAATAGATTGCTTGTTATTTATGAAATACTTAAACAGCACTTTACAACATAAATTCTGAATGAATCGGCATTTCAAATTTAGATTTTAATCCAAATTTTGTCTGAAATAATACACAAAATTGTTGAAATATATCAACACTAGACCTGTGCTACTACTGTATGCGTAAATAACAAGCATTTTTTATGTGAAAAATATGATACACATCAATACTTAAGAGTCTCAACTATTTAAAAAGTCACCATATAAAAACAAATTCCACCATTTATCAATTAATTCAAACAACAGAACACTATACATTTTCTCTGAATGAGCAACTATCATATGAATTTCCAATGATATAGGAATTCAGTTCAAAATTCTGGAATCACTTAACATTCATTTTTTTTTTATTCCCTTGCCGAAATGGAAATTGGAAATATAATAATACTAATAAATAAAGTTTATGCTAACCCATGTCTGCATAACCTACAAGACTAAATGATGTCTGAATATGGTTAAGCAGTCAACTAATATTATGCTTGGGTGTTTCTTAAAATATCATGTCCTGGGAAATAAAATTAAAAAAGGGAATGCAGTCCCCAAAGATTATTCCATCTTCTTAACCATAGCAGAAATTGGCAATAGTGGGGATATACAGAGACAAACAAGAACAGTTAGAAATAATGAATAAAGCAGACTTCTCAGAAATAGTTCAATATTCTTAGCTAACTTATATCAGGGAACATACCTTCTTAGAAGCTGATCCTTCTCCCAGAACACAGTTTCTCTCTGGACATTCACACGTGATTTTTGCTGGCTCCACTTTCTCTGGAAATACATACAGACACCTTTCTCCAAGTTGCCGTTCAGCATGGTCAAAACAACCCAGACGTTTTACTCTATTAAAAGCAAAACAGAAGTAGTGTCACCTTACTGCTGGATGGTATCTTTTTCTTGATTCTTCAGCATTGGCTTAAATGTCTAAAACTATTTCAACCATATGCACAGTGATGCACTATTTGGGAAATCACGATTTAAAGAGATAAGTACTTTTTAATTTTACAAAAATTTAGAGTAAATTGAGTAATAAAAAGATTTACTAATGAAAAACATATTCCTATGGCATGTACAGAAACAGGTCATGGGGTATACGGGTGTGCCTGCATGCGTGTGCGTGCACCCCCCCCCCACACAATTACATGGTTGGAATGCTTTATTCTTCAGAGCTCAGTTAGCCCAGACCACCTCTGTACAGAATTGCTACTGATATAGCTTCTATATTGAGTAAAGTGCACAATTACCCTCCAAATAAACACTTTCTAGAAATGTATTTATTTATTTAAAATATTTATATAGCTGCCCATTTTAAAATCAGCTCAGGATGAGACAGGCAAACAGAAGGCTGGATGTGAGCCGATGTCATATAATGTCATATAATGTCCATTTCTGATATAAACTTTGGTTGTAAGAAGCAGAATTAAGCAGTTTTTCAAAATCGACATGCCCAGCAACTCACATTTATGCATGTCTTAATATCATTTTCATGTATATTAGTTTATTTCATGTATATTAGTTTATTATCACATGATGCATTTGCTTTGGTTTAATTGATGTAAAATATACCAAGAAAAAAATCATGATTCACAAGACTACCGTGGATAGCTCCCCCCCCAAACCAATAGTATGTTTTTAGCATGAAGCAGCAGAAGGACAAAGTTTGGTTTGTTTGTTTGTTTGCTTTGAGTCAGACTGGTTATAATCTGGATAAGTCCTTGCAGTTTTCTGGGCAATATTTTTATTTTTTAAAAAATATTTTTATTCAAAGATAAAAAAACCAGTAACAGAAAATTAAAGAAGAAAGAGAAAAGGGGAAAAAAGATATTTAAGGAAGTGATTTCTGATTTTGTTTAAAGTGGGTATTAGCAAACTTGGTATCTTTCCTCTCCCTTGAAATTGCATAGCGTATATCACTTCTCCCCATATTCCAACCCATTTCAATCCTCCAATCCAAAAATCAGAGTTGCTTTTGTCCAGTTTCCACAAAAAGTCGATAAAGGCTTTCCTGTATTTTATCCCTAATCAAACTAATCAATTTTATATTATTTGTTCTTGCATAGTATTCTGACATTGTTAATTCTTCCATTGATTTTGAAATATTGTTGTAAGACTTGGTCTCCATTTATATCTTCTTTTGCCCGTCCTAAAGATTTTTTTGAGTCTTCTACAGGCCTCTCCTTACTATTTTTACCAATTTGTTCTGTAATTTTTTCTTTTTCTTGTAAATCCAGTAAGTAGTCCATTAACTACAAATTGTTCATCTTGACTTAATATCTGTGTCTCCCCTCTGATTTTGTTTCCCAAAATTTTCACTTTAACTTCACTTTGAATTAACTATTCACTCAGTTGTCCTGTAAATTCTTCAAAATTATTTTTGTCTTTTAATTCCTCTTTGAGATTTTTTTTAAGATAGGCAGTTATTGATGCTGTTATTGTGGCTGCAAACTTCTTTCTCAATTCTTCAAAGTTTGTTTGAAATGTCTCAAACGTGTGATTTTACTCTTATCTGGAATGAAGTTTTACTGGAAGATTTTTTAAAGAAAAACACTGATGTTCTGAAGATATCTTTTATCTCTGAAGTAACTGTAATTCAAATGTGCTTAAGATAGTGAGGCTTTAGCGAACCCTTACAGAGGCCCCTGTGGCTATGAGCTCATGGTGCTTTAACTGATGAGTTGACTATAATCCTGTAGTCTCCTTGCAAGCAGGTGGAGTAAGAGCAATAAGATCCAAGAAGGGAAAACTATAAAACAATGGATTTTATGAAAGTAAGTGGTTATTCTATTTTTATCAATTCAAAGACATTAAAGCCAGCAGTGTGCTGCAGCTGCCAAAAAAGCCAACACAATGCTAGGCTGCATTAACAGAGGGATAGAATCAAGATCACGTGAAGTATTAATACCACTTTACAATGCCTTGGTAAGGCCACACTTGGAATACTGCATCCAGTTTTGGTCACCATGGTGTAAAAAAGATGTTGAGACTCTAGAAAGAGTACAGAGAAGAGCAACAAAGATGTTTAGGGGACTGGAGGCTAAAACATATAAGGAACGGTTGCTGGAATTGGGTATGTCTAGTTTAACGAAGAGAAGGACGAGGGGGGACAAGATAGCAATATTCCAATATCTCAGGGGCTGCCACAAAGAAGAGGGAGTCAAGCTATTTTCCAAGGCGCCTGAAGGCAGAACAAGAAGCAACGGGTGGAAACTAACCAAAGAGAGAAGCAACCTAGAACTAAGGAGAAACTTCCTGACAGTTAGAACAATTAACCAGTGGAACAACCTGCCTCCAGAAGCGGTGAATGCTCCAACACTGGACGTTTTTAAGAAGAGACTGGACAGCCATTTGTCCGAAATGGTATAGGGTTTCCTGCCTGAGCAGGGGGTTGGACTAGATGACCTCCAAGGTCCCTTCCAACTTTATCATTATTAAACAATTTATTGAGAGCAGGCCTTTTCGGAAGCTGGTATGAACTGTTTCTTACCTAGATAAATTCTCTTGAGTGATTAAAGATGGTGGTGGGCTTATACTATCAGTTCCCCCAGGACAGAAGCTTTTAGTGATCCAAGTAACTTTCAGTTCTATTACCTGTACCTAAGGAAGAAAAGATTAGATTGTGAGAGAAATATTTTATTAAGATGTCCTTGTATTCTGTAACTGTTTGCAAAATTAACAATTTCTGATAAAGATTTCTTTTCTGAGCTGCCATTTTGTCTCAAATTCTGAATTTCCTTTTGATTTCCATCTTTTTCTGCGATATCCCAGAAAATCCAAATAACCCTAAACCAGATATAATCCTAATATTAATTATGCTTCTTAAAGAGATGCACAATATATTAAAAAAAAATCTGGTAGCCAAAACAGAAAACAGACAGCACAAAAATTGCATTATAGGACCCTACTCTTCCCAGATCTGAATTATCTCTTATTTTAACTTATCTGTTCCTGCATATTTTCTTCAAGATTATTTCTACATTCCTTTGCTTTTACTTGCCAAGAGGCATCCTCCTGAGGATTTTTCTGATTAAATGCTAACGATCTAATATTCCAAATGGACATAACTTCTACATTATAGACTTCTTCTATTAGGAATTTAAGCCTATGAACTGAGCAAGAAAAGAAAACACTGAAATGGAATTGTTTTCTAAAACAGAAGGCTATTCCCTCTCTTAGTTTACACAGACATTTCAAGATTACACACCAGGCTTTGTTTTGGGGAAAATCCAAACGATATTTCATAATAGGGTTATCTCACTGAAACATACCTCTTCTACCACAACTCTGAATTTGCTCTTCGTACTGAGTACAGGTTTCACTCCTGAAAGCCACTGCACATTTGAGAAGACTTTTGAAGGACCAATGAGAACTTGCCCAGGATAAAAGCCATATGAATCATCAAAAAACAGGCCCTGAAAAATGAAGCAAAAACAGAAGTACAAGTCAGATATGACTAAATCACGGTCTATTCTAGTTGAATGAATTTCCCACATTTTATCCTAATTTTATCATTGAGGAAATTCTTAAAAACTTGGGGTTCATCTTTCTGTGCCTAATAAATTCTCCTTTCTGCTCTAGTCAATCTAAACAACTACAAAAATACATAATTATGATTGGCTAAAGTACAAGGATTTCAGGAGTACAAGGAAACAAACAAGTCATTTCCATTCACCACAATAACAGAAAAGCCTTCTATTAACCTGTACTAAATAAGTTCTTGAGTCTTTGGGGATAAATTAGATTCTGTAAGTGAACTTCCTTACTTCTGCTAGCAACAACTGTTACTTAGGCACACATGGTCAAACATTCAGGAAGACAAAAAGGAAACTATTAGCCCATACAAATAGGACCTGAGAGCAACAACTTATCTATTTCTACATACAACAGTGGGGATATTGTTGAGAAGGGACGGGTTTTGCTGCATGACTGCAATGAAGCACTTTATTTTTCCTTATTTTTTCTAGCAAAAATAATTGCCAACCATTTACTTTTAGGCAAGAGAAAATATATTATATTATATACTAAATAAAAACATCTTGACAGGATAAAAACTGGTAGTGGTTTTGAAGTGCATGAACAATAGGATTGTATCCAGTTGAATGATTTTTGGCTTCAAATACCTACCTAACAGTTTGGTCCTAAGCTGCTATTCTCAGATGGAAAACCAAGCTTAACTACCATGTTTCCCCCCAAAATAAGACCAGGTCTTATTATTATTATTTTTTTGCCTCCAAAAGAGGCACCAGGTCTTATTTTCGGGGTAGGTCTTACCTCACCTCCAGCACCAACAGCCCCACCCAGCCGGTCCACTTCTTCTGGGGCCGAAGTTTTGCAGCTGCATTCGGGCCTGCATTTTGCACTCAGGCCTTTCCAGAAGGCCTAAGCAGCCAAACTATGGATTGAATCCATAGCTCGGTTCTTGGCTGCACCGGCCTTCCAGAAAGCCCTGTGATTGAGAAATGCAGGCCTGGCTGCAGAAGAGGCCTCAAAAGAAGTGGGCTGGCAAGGAAAGGCCTGGCTGCAAGGTACGTGGGTGCAGGGAACGTGGGGCAGCTCCACACTCCCTTTCCCCACCCTAGCTTGATTTTTAGGTGTGTGCCTCACCCCAAAACTAGGGCTTATTTTTGGGATAGGGCTTATATTAGGCCCACCCCGCAAAATCAAGCTAGGGCATATTATTGGTGTAGGCCTTACTTTTGGGAAAACACAGTATTTTATCACATTACATTCCTTTCCCAAATTCCTAATGCTGAATAAGCTTTCAACTATAGGTAGTCTTCAACTTACAACAATTTGATGTTACAAAGATACTAAAAAAAGTAACGTATGACCGGTTTTCACACTTACAACTGTTGCAGTATCCCCACTGCTATGTGATCAAGATTCAGGCAAATGGGAGGAATTTATGACAATTGCACTGTCCGGGGGTCATGTGATCACCATCCAAACTTCCCAGCCAGCTTCCAATCAGCAAAGTCAATGGGAAAAGCCAGATTCGCTTAATGACCGCATGTTTCACCTAACAACTGTGGCAAAAGATGATGTAAAATAGGGCAAAACTCACTTAACAACTGCCTTGCTTAGCAATCAAAATTTTGGGGTCAATTGTTGTTGCAAGTCAAGGACTACCTGTATGCTATGCTCTACCAAATCCTCAAGAATATGCTGAAATGTATCTCTACAAATTAAGACTTATTAAAATGACTAAAAACATACTGAATCACTGACATGTGGGCAGACGTCATAGAGTTTTGCCGCATCTTCTGTGCTCATGGAACATCTAAAGAAACACATAACCATTGGGAAAAAGATTGCAAAAGAATTAGCATAATCTTCTTAATATTTGAATTTACATGGTCTTATGCTAGAATTTAATGATGTCAACTAATGAATAAAAAGATAAAGGTAAAGGTGTCCCCTATATAGTTGTGTTCGAATGTACGGTGTTGTGCTAATTTCTATTTCTTAGCCAAGGGAGCCAGCGTTGTCCAAAGAGGCTTCTGTGATCGCTATATGCCAAGGCACACAGAACACTGTTACCTTCTCACTGCAGTGGTACTTATTTATCCACTTGCCTTTAAATACTGAAAAAACTCATTGGTCCATTAAACTTATATGTTCAACTTTGACTGTTCAGACCTCCCCAGAGTTTCAGGCAGAATCTTTCTTAATCAGTCCTATCTGGAAATGCCAGCAATTGATATTTTTGCATGCAAACCATTTGGGGTGTGTGTGTGAGGGATTATTGAGTGCCCCCCCAAGCAGATTTAGCTATACTAATTTTTGTTACTAACTAAGTCATATACCCATTGGATTTAACCAAACTGCAGGGTCTCTAACATGGCACCTAGGGGCAATGTTCTTTAATGCTCACCAAGCTTTCTGCGGTATTGGATTTTATTTTTTAATTTTATTTTAATTAGCTAGCATGCATGAAACAAATCAGTAACATCAAACATAAGTATATGCTTAGGAATGTTCTCAGGTCCCTTGGATACCGTGGAGCACTCCTAGCAATAGATTCTGTTCTTTTTCCTTCTGGTAATAGGATGTTCTGCAATTGATTGTACCAACCTCACACAACGATTTTGTGAGCGGATTTCTAACAGGATCTCAAAATTCCAATGTGCCCAATGGTCCAAAAAGGCTGAGGTTTTCTGACATAGAACCTAAGAAAGCCCTACTGTACAAAGTCCTAATTTTAAGAACAATATTAAGGCCTTTAATAAAGCCTGATATTGTTATAATTGAGTAATTCAGTTTAGAATAGACGTATATATTTATATATCACCCATGAAATTATGAGAAATATAGATTTATATGGACAAAAAATATCTTACATTCTAAGATTTTAGGAGAGAATAGGGGGCCAGAAAAAAAAATACTCAAGATGTTGTTTTATTTGCTCAACACAATGAAATCATCAGGGTAGATGATCCGCTCAAATAATCAGATAGTGAAGTACTACTGGTAAATACTGAGATCAATCCATTTACATACCGAACAGCTGAGCGCCGATGATCTTGCCCCTTCCCCCTCCCATTAGTGGCAAGCTCACAGGGCTTGACACATGTACCAGGCGGCATGGCAACCCACACAGGCATGCCCTGCGCTGCGGAGGTTACCATTATTTTTCCGTGTATAAGACGCTGCACTTGTATAAGACGCACCTGATTTTTGAACAGGGTGTTTGCAGGAAAAAATAGCATCTTATACACGGAAAAATACGGTAACGTGTAGTTCAGAAATAGTAATTATAGATTATCAATTATATCAAACAATTACAGTATTTCAAGAAGTAGTATCCAATTCTGCAGCCTTCACAATACGGGTGTCTCCTAAGGAGTTTTGACTACAACTTCCTCTGTATCTGATAAGTGGCCATATTAATCTGGAGAGCATGGTTCAGTTAAGCACATGTCAGAATAGTTTGTTGTTGAAATTTTAGTTTTCTACTTAACAAGTTGCTTCAACAAAGTTCTTATATGCTTATTATA
>NW_015393131.1:19983-21159 GCF_001527695.2 Protobothrops mucrosquamatus
AGACACACATCAGATAATATTTGGCTAGTAGATTTGATTGATTTGAATAAAAACAAAGTATAATTCAATTGTTAAATATACAAAAAGACTGATAAAATTTACAGAAAAGATTTGTATATTACCTTAGCAAAATGTAGATTTCCTAAAGAATTTATAAACTGAGACTGGAAAAGTTAATGAAAGTTAATGGCATTTTTTTATCTCACTTTATAAAGATGCTAGACAAGGATGTCCACTTCTCCCTTTAATCTTTGTTCATAACCTTTAGCTTATACTATCAGGCAAGATCATAATATCCATGATTTTTAAGTAATTTATTATAATATACATATATGTTATATGCTAATGACGTTCTATTATTTATCTCTGGACCTCATGCTTCAATTCTGGCTTTCATGCATCTGATTAACACCTCTGGACAAATTCCAGGATATCCTATTATAACTGGTTAGTTAGGATTGATGCCTGTGAGTAAAGACTTGCTTATTTATACATTAAGTGATTGTCATTTTCATATATCTATTCACTCCATGAACAGATAGATGACAGATATCTATTTCAGTCTATGCCCACCTCCATGAACAGAAACAGAATGAGTCACAGATTATGTGAATCAGTATATCATTTACTGATTATATCAGTAAGTGATATACAAGGCTCCCTTTGCTAACAATGTGAGAAGACAAGCCTGGTCACCCTGTTTGACATTATTTTTTAACTCACGATCACCAGGAGAGTAAAAAAGTTTAAAACTTTAATTTAAAACCAAGCTTTCGCTGGGAGCTCCCAGCATCATCAGGGTTAGCAAGCCAGTCTATGGGTGTGCCTTAAGTAAGGTTGTTTGACATCTGCGCCCGGCTCCTAGAACGCGTGATTGGCCCAACCAATTAGCCTGTGTCCTAATTGTTCCTATCACACCTGCGTTTTGGTCTCCTTTCCCACATTTAAAGGTTGCTCTTTTTGTTTCTGTGACGTTAGCTTTACTGCCTGCTGAAGTCCCCTTCACTCCCTCCCTTCTCTTAAAGGTGTTCTCCCCGTATTCACTGTCTTCCCATGAGTTGCGTGGGAATCCTGTAAGTACTTACTACTGCCCTCCTCTTCTTTTTCAATACATTCCCCTTTACTGCCTGCTGAAGTTCCCTTCACTCCCTCCCTTCTCTTAAAGGTGTTCTCCCC
>NW_015393132.1:0-1970 GCF_001527695.2 Protobothrops mucrosquamatus
CAACCATTGACCCTTGTGGGCTCTTGCTATAATTTGTACACCCAATACAAAGAAAGTTGCAGCAACAACCTTGAAATTAAGAAATTACACTGCAGATATAACGATTCCTCTTTGCAATTGGTTTATAATCCATGTAATACAGCAGTTCCCAACCTTATTGGCTCTGTGGACTGGCATTGGCGGCAGCGGGGGGGGGAGGAGATGGTTTTGCACGGATGCGCAAATGGAGCTTTACGCACTCTCCTGCTACTTGCGCGGCCCTGTTCTCAATTGGCGACAGACCGGTACCAGTCTGCCTGTATACCTATCTCTCCCCCAAAACATCTCTCTAACTTTGGGACCAGTGTCTCCTGGACTCTGTTCAGACAATTTTGAAACTGAGAAAAATAAAATTCTGGACTAATTTAATTTCTTTATTGTCAATTTTTATCTTGATGTCAGAACTTGCAGCTGTTGTCATTATTTTAGTCTTCTTGATGTTTAAATGCAATCAGCTTTTTCATTTTCAGCCTTGACTTATAGGTTAAGTTGTTTTATAGCATCATCATTTTCTGCCACTGGAGTGATGGTGTCTGCATGTCTTGGATTGTTAATGTTTCTGCCGCCAGTTTTTTATTCCAATTACCAGTTATAATCTAAGTTGAGATTCCTCAAAACTGCTTGTGTATATAAATTGAATAGAAGTGGCAAAAAGACACATTCCTGTTGCTTCTCCAGTCTGGATCTGGTCTGTGTCTCCATATTTTGTTCTGACTGTGGCGTCTTTCTTGTTTATTGATTGAATTAATATTCTGGAACTCTCTTTTTGTATTTTATTTGGATTTATTTTAGAATCTATGTTCTTAATTATTTTAGACTCTTACTGTTTTTCTCTTATACATACATATATACATATACAGTGTATGTATGTTACTCTTTTCTGCACTCTGGAAAGTGTGCAGAAAGTGTACAAAAAATGGTTACAGGAACTGGGTATATCTAGTCTAGAGAAAAGAAGGACTAGGGGAGACATAATAGCAGTAATCCAATATCTGAGGGGCTCCTACAAAGACAAGGAGGTAAAAGTATTTTTCAAAGCACCAAAAGGCAAGACAAGAAACAATGGATGGAAACTAATCAAGGAGAGAAGCAACCTAGAACTAAGGAGAAAATTTCTAACAGTAAGAGCAATCAACCAACGGAATAACTTGCCTTCAGAAATTGTGAATGCTCCATCACTGGAGGCTTTCAAAAAGAGTTGGACAGGCATTTGTCTGAAATGGTATAGGCCAGGTCTCCTGCTTGAACTGGGGGCTGGATTAGAAGACCACCTAAGTCCCTTCCGATTTCATTATTGTATGACTTCTAATGAGATATACTTCTATATATACATACATACACTGATAAAGATGCAATATTTATTTTATTCAATATGTTGTTTGTATCCAGCTTCAGGGCTTTAATAAATACATTTGAATTTTGATACTGTTTTCCCTCAGGTCTCTCCATCATTGTGCATGTTCAGGGAGATCAAAGACTTGGCTATAGTCAGCCAGAAGTAGACATTATTTTAACATTCATGTGCATGTCCCATAACCCACTGAATCTTTGCAGTGTGGTCTTGAGTGTCGCTTCCTCTCTTAAAACCAGAGAAAAGATCATACACTTCTCTTTGCCCAACTGGATCCCTCTGAAGGAATTCTCTCAAAAATGATACAGACCACTAAAAAGAGAGGGTCATGTCGTCTTTCCTCTGTTGGCAGGGAGGCTTTTATTAAACAAAGAGACTTAGCAACCTGCCATCGGCGGGCGAAACGTCAGCGGTGGCTCGGGAGTTCTTGGCCTCCATGACGACCATGGACTTGACCCAATTAGTTCATGCACCCACTCACACGGGAGGACATACACTGGATCTAATTTTTGTCTCTGGCCAGTGGCAGAGTGATCTGGAAATGGGGGAGATAATTACAGAGCCCTTGTCATGGTCAGAT
>NW_015393132.1:3627-15533 GCF_001527695.2 Protobothrops mucrosquamatus
CAGCTTGCAGGACTGGCCTAGGGTAATTTTTAGGGGGGTTTTAATTCTAATTATATTTTAAAATTCGACAAATATTTAAATATTCCTTTTAATTAATTTTAAATTTGTATTGTTTTGTATGTATTTTAAATAGATTGTCAGCCGCCCTGAGTCCTACGGGAGAAGGGCGGGATATAAATCCAAAAAATAAAATAAATAAATAAATAAATAAATAACTTGACTCATATCACTAGACCTTTACTATATACTATATTAATGCTATTTGTTTATTTAAATTTGTTGTAGCCATCCAACTCCAATGGACTCTGAGAGTGTACAAAATGTCTCTTAGTCTATTCCTACATATGAACCTAAATCCCAAAAGAGGCCTATAAAGGGTAAAGGTTTCCCCTGCCCAGGTGTGTCCGACTCTAGGGGGCAGTGTTCATCTCCGTTTCTTAGCCAAGGGAGCTAGCATTGTCCAAAGACACCTTGTGGCCAACATGGCTATCCGCCGAGATGCAGAGAAGAATCTTATAAACAATTCTGTGTTGCCCGAGCCACCCTAAAAATTTTCACTACCGTTTAGCATCCTTCAATTTAGTCGGCTTCTGTTGCTACTGTTCTCAACTGCTGCTGAAACACTGGCTTTTATCCATTTTTTTCATTTGTCTTTCATACCTTCATACTGAAATTCAGCATTTAGACATCTCGTTTCATGTCTGTTACCCACGGTTTCACCTTTATTCAATAATTTGGATGGTTTCTTCTGACATGATTTTCTTCCCTAGTTGTTGTTGTTGTTTTTGAATGGGACTCTGGATAGAACTATGGTAAGAGGGGACCTGCTTTGTTTGTTTCTCCTAAACCAAGTTCTAGCTCATTGAAATTTCCCATGACATTATCTTTTTTTCAGTGTTTGCGATAGTACTTCATGAACATCAGCAGATAAGTGTTCTGTTTCTTCTTCAGATCATCTGTTGTTGGTGCGTACATCTGAAGAACTGTGACATCCGAAAGTTTAGTCTGGACTCAAATAAACATTATTCTGTAATTTACTGCATGGAAGCTTTCAAATTATTCGCATTTGTGAGGAATGCTATTCTGTTCCTTCTGATGTCACCATTTCTGAAATAGTATACCATAAAGTAATCTGACTGAAAGGAGTTGTCTCCAGTCCAGTTGATCTCACTAATGCCAAGAATGCTCATTTTGTTCCTTGTCATTTCTTTCTGGGTGATATCCAGCTTCCCGTGGCTCATGCTTCACACATTCCACATGCCAAACTTCTTCCAGATCATTTTCTTATTTTCTCATAGGCTTTATTAGCATTCTGCTTTCCCAAGGTGGATTCCCCTCGTGCAACATTTCCTAGGCTACTCATAGCCTATTGTTGGTCTTTTCCAGAAGCACGTTAGCTTGGGGCTCCCACTTTCCAATACCATCTTTGGAAACCTTTCCATAATTTTGGGTGATCACAGGGCTTTCCCCAGGGGGAGAGCCTTCTCTGTGGCAGCTCCTGCCCTCTGGAATGACCTACCCCCCGACCTACGTACAGTTGCGGACCTGCGCCTTTTTCGCCGAGCCCTGAAGGCCCATCTATTCCGTGCGGCCGGCCTGGCGTAGTTTGGATTGTGTTTCAGTGGGGGGTTTTGTATGGGTGTGTTTTTAGAACAGGCCCATTATTCAATTCGATTTTAAAACAGAAACTATTTATTTATTCGTGGTTTTTAGTATCGCCTGTTCACCGCCCTGAGTCCTGCAAGGGAGATAGGGCGGTATATAAATTTAATAAATAAATAAATAAATAAATTTATCCAGGCTTGGGACAAGCAAAGAGATGCATTGCCAATCCATTTGGCTGGGTTCTCCCAAAATAAAAGGATGTACATTATTGTCTTCTCACTTTGTCTTCTTGTGTTTTGGCTCCTCCTTTGCCTTGTAGTTTTGTAGGAAATCAGGAACCGGAAGGTGGGGCAATCAGAGATCCTCTCCAATGGGCACACAAATACCTTCTGCAAATGACTAGACTAAAATATAGCTTCTTCCGCAGCACCATTCACTCATATACATGTAGACTGGCAAAAACCGATTTGTGACTGCAATAACATCAAAGCATGACAGAATATGAGGGAAAAAACACAGTGAAAAGGCCAGTTGATTGCCACGGGGGTCAGCCTGCTCCACGAGTAGATTGGAACCCCTGTTCATAGAGTGGACAGCAGAAAAACAATGGCTTTCCTACGATGACAAGCTTCTTTTCCAAGATAATATTTTTATAGAGGAGACAAGACCGGGGAGATAAAAGCCTATTAAAATGCTGAAAACATATGTTCCTCGCTGAACAACTCCACAAATAATGTGTATGAACATCGGCTACATTAAAAGAATGAGACAAGAGAATGAAACATTTAACCAAGAGGCTTGATAAATAATAGCTTGCAACTGTTAAAAGAGCCCATTGTGAACGCAAGTGTCATTATACTGTTTATTTTCATATGAAAGATGGAAATTATCCCAGAAAACCTAATTAGATATTTGCAGGGAAGAAAAACTATTAAAAGTGCTTGTATTTTTCTCAGTGTGACTAGGAAGCTTTTAATATACACATCTAGTTAACTTCTTATAATTCTGAAATAATTGCTTGGATGAATGAAACTGAACTACAAAAGCACTTAACAAGTGAGAAAACTGTTTAAGTCACTTTGTGCTTCTTCAGACTTGACTTTTAAGCCACACACATTGACCATCTAAGAAACCATGCAGTGAATTTCAGGATCAGAAGGAAAAGGAGTAAGAGGCCCCTCCAAAGATATAATCTAAAGAGAAATAAAACAAAATATATGATCTTATATCAATGGCAGAACCTATAGTGTATAAAATTAGAGACTTGAGGCATAAGATTTCTGAGACAGGCTGTCAACTCTACAATGAGCATGGCTGCAGCCATTTTTTCTTCTCATTCTAGGTTGCCATAGGCTTTGAGAGATTTCCATTCCTTATGTAGGTACCTTCTTTTCTTTCACATTCTATTTAAATCTTCCCACTGTTGTTGTTGTTTTTGCAATTTCTTCTTATTGGTTTGTTTGTTTTAGAGTAACACTCTCTGCTGTGCCAATAGCCTTTTTATTCCCTAAAGCAGGGGTCTTCAAACCTGGCCCTTTTATGACTTGTGGACTTCAACTCCCAGAATTCCTCAGCCAGGCACACTGGCTGAGGAATTCTGGGAGTTGAAGTCCACAAGTCATAAAAGGGCTAGGTTTGAAGACCCCTGCCCTAAAGTCTTCAGGGCGTAGCCAGATAATCAAGTTACATGCTTGGGTAAGCAGAAACCCTCAGTTAGGCATTGGGTGGACACCACAGAAACCAGGTGTCAAAGCTCACCCACTGGTGGGAAGGCCAGGTGACAAAATAGAGTGACTTTAGCAGGTTTTTTTTTTATCTCCTTTATCTTTTCCAATCTATAGACTTTCTCTTCTCTTGTCTACCAGCTGTGTCCTCCAAGCTGACCAACAGCCGGTGTCCTTGACACCGCTGTATTGCATCTGAGCTTCTGCAGAATAAGGAAAATGTCTTCCTCTCCCCCTCTTGAAAAAGTTAATAAATTCAATTGTTATGTCCGGAAATCTTCTATGCTTATATTTGTATTTCTTGCCTGTGATTTGTGTCCGGTGTTTGTTTGTTTGTTTGTTTGTTTGTTTGTTTGTTTGTTTGTTTATTTATTTATTTATTTATTTATTTATTTATTTATTTATTTATTTCTATCCCACCTGTATTATTTTTTCTACAAATAACTCAAAGCAGTGAATGTATCCAAACACACTTTCCTCCTTCTCTTTTCCCCCCACAACCACCACTCTGTGAGGTGAGCTGGGCTGCGAGAGAGAGTGACCAGCTGGCTTTCACAGCTAAGATGGGACCAGAAGTCACAATCTCTTGGTTTCTAGCCTGCTGCTTATAACCTTCTCCCCACAGCCCCTCCTCCGAGACTACTTTAGAATGATGGCAAGAGTAAGAGAAGACTGGTAGCAAAAACATAAAAGAATGACCTGGAGTGTGACAGCTCCATGGCCAACATGGAGCAGCAAATCTGCAGAAGCTACGAATTAAAAGTATTATAAGAAACCATATAGATGTGGCTGCAAACCTGGTTTAAAATCTGCATTAGAGAAGCCATTTTCTTGAGGCTGGGAGGAAGGGAAGCAAAAGATCAGTTGCAAAAATGCATCATTATGAAGCACAAAGACAGTGCAAGCTCCCTGGAAAAAAACACAAAAGTCCCTATGGAGGCAGAAAGGAAAGGCTGCAGCACAGATCCCAGATGATATTTGGGGGGGGGGGGGATGGTGAGAAATCCATCCCATGCAAAACAGATCAGCCTCCTGAGAAGCTGCTGAGTTTCCGGAATGTAACACCAGTGCTGACAACATTGTTGTTTCAATATAAAAAAGCCTTTTTGTTTATTATGAAAAAAAAACTGTCAGTAAATTGGCACACTGCTGGTACATAAAAAAATGTGTCTCTGTCGATAATCAAGTAAAACATCCCTGTTTATCTGAGAATAATTCTGTTGTCTGCTCAGAATCATTCCAATATTTCACCAGGGAAGGACTGTGATAAATATCTTTATTACGGTCTTTGACCAGCTTGTTATGAGAGTGATTGGAACATGGGATTAACATGCAGGCACTGCCACATTCTAGATTTGATCTCTGTTACCTGGAGAAGTAAGTGATTCTGTCTGAAAGGCTGAAGAATAGTTTAGTAGACTGTGCTTTGTAATTTTCTAAGTTACGTTTGAAAAGGTCCAAACCAACTTAACTTTCTCCTGCTTTCTCCTATTCCATCTCTGGAATGTTAGGATTGCTTCAAATATTATGAAAAGTGTCCAAGATATTCAGATATACACACAATGACTGGATTCAAGTATCAGGCCTCAAACCATAATGTGATTTGTTAAATTTTGGCTTAATAGGGTATGTGAATGCAGCCACTGTAGTTTGTTAACCCTGTTTTATAGCTTACTATTACTTGTGAACCAGACCAGAATGGTTTGCTGAACAAGCCATGGCTTAGTAGAATACGTGAGCTTAGCCACAATAGCCTAGTTCATACAGTGACTCATAATGAACCACATTGCCTCAATCCATATACCGCACGGAGCCAAATCCAAATAAGTCACACTGTGTGAGTCTCTCTGCAAAACTGTTGTGCTACTGATTTCCTTTTGCACTGCACAATTGAGCATATGATGGAGGACCATCATTTGAAACATGCAAAATGAGTTTCCGGATACGCTCAGGTTTTTTAGACTCCAAAGAACTGGAGATAAATGGGAACGCTCCTGAGAAAATGTGAGGATGCTCAAGAAAGAGTGTCAATCTATGAGCTACGGTGGAAGCAACTCATCTGCATTTAACACTGAAGCCTTGGTAAAAGTGTTGGACTTCACCACCTGCTAATACGATCAAACAAATAAAAGAAGTCTGATCTGAGGTTAATATCTATAATTCACTTGGCTTGGTGCTGCTTCCTGTGGCTGATGAGATTATACAGATTCTTTTGCCCCACGGCACTAGAGTTTCCTTGAGTTTTTACGCCGTGCTCCCTGCTAATATAAAAAACATCTTAGGGTGGCCAGATGGAGTTGGCAAAAACAAATACAATTTTGAAAATTACCTCCCAAATGCCCTCTCTCTCTCTAACTCATTGCACAACAATATTGATGACTCAGTGTACTAGATTAGGGCTTTTCAACCTTTTCAGAGATTGTACCACTTTTAGGATATGGCAATATTCGAGTACCACCAGTCGCCTAGCAGGTGGGCGTGGCCTGCTCAACGCCACTCACTGGACACAGCTGACTCAAGACAGCTGGGTCAGAATAGAACAAGTCGCACCAGTTAACTCGATGTGTGGACAACTCGGTGCCCCACAAACTCTTCATCTCCCCAAATTGCTAGCAGCCAAGCACATGTGCACGCACACACACACACACACACACACACACACACACACACACACACACACCACATTCCAGGTTTGGGGACTTTTATCCACAGAGGAAGGAGAGGGCTTTCTCCCCAAGCCCAAGCATAATTGGCAATTTGCTGGCTCAGATGTGGATACAAGTCTCCAAGCTTGGAATGTTTGTTTGTGTGTGTGGGGGGGGTGCTAAAGAGATGTTCTTTTCCCAATCCCAGACATTGTTGGTATTTCCCTGTCCGGTGCCCCCTCCTGGCAAAGCAGGAGGTGGAGGACATTTGCAGGAAGCAGTTTCCTCCGAGTCCAACTTCTGTCTTGACAGATCTCTGGAGAGCAAGAGGAGGCGGCAGGGGAGCAGCGCTCCCGGGTCCTGCACAAGGGAGGCTGACCCTTCTCGAAAGGGAATTCCCATTTCCAATCCTGCATGGTAAGGATGTTGGCTTGTTGGGTTAGCCTTCCGTCACACAGCTCCCCTGCCACCCCCTCCTCCTCTCCAGAGATCTGCAGGGGAGACAGAGATCTGGAGGGCAAGGTGCAGCCTCCATATTGGCCACTTCTACCTCTCCAAGCCCTCCTCAATTAAACATACATTATATATAAATTAAAACACAGCCAAAAAGAAAACATAGTTAAATCACTAATTACAGCTCTTCACATATTTTCTGGAAAACCCACTTTTATTGATGTTAGGAAGAGCAAACCTTATTAAGGAACTCTTAACAGGAAGGGAACTGAAGACCCCAAAAGGTCTCGTTCTTTCTAATCTGCCTTCCCTTTGAGCCGTTAGTGCTCATTATTTTATTATTATGTATTTAAGAAGATCAAAGGCCTCTGTAGCTCAGGATATTCATGTTAAAATCAGAACCCAGAAAAAAATAGTTAATCCACAATACCACCCTATGAAGAATGAAGATAGTCTTTGGGCCCTGAGAGCATGCAGATGTCAAATCAGAATATTAGTGGCACACCTGTCAGCAACAGGAAGTGCAATAAGTCCATGTACTTCCCTGTCTCACAACTCAATTGATACATCCTTTAATTTTCAGACACATCCTTTTCTCATAAGCGCCTTAAAAAACCAACAAGGTATACTGTAATTAGCAGGAAAAATAAATCTAGCACTTCTGAATTCTTTCCCCAAAGGGGAAAGGAAAATTCACAGCCTGCAGGTTGCTAGCAAAGTCATCAAAGAACGTAGTTTTTGCTGCTAAAGAGAAGAATAAATCACAAATAAATTTTGCAGCTCTTTCCTGTTACTACATCCTCTTACCTCCAGAATGTGGCCTGGGATTGTACAAGGGGCTAGGCTAAAATCCGGTTGAGTAGTTTGTAGCCAGGTGTTCAGTACAGACCTTGCCAATGTGATTTCAATAGCCCAGGAAGGGATAGGAAAACCCGAGGAAAACTTTGCAATCAATAAACCATGGTGGACTATGCTTGTTTTGCCCTATTTTGATTCTCCTCCCCGGCAGCAACCCATCAATTTTAGAACTGCATGATCACAAAGATAGAGGCCTTCAGCCTCCCAATCCCTGCTCAGAGGGGGATTTGCATTTCGGTGAGAGTCGGGCCATACGCCCCCAATCAAAGGAAAATCCTGAATCCAGCAGGCCAGAAGTCAGCCCAGCCACTGCGCCCCTCCGGTTCCTTCTCGGTCCCAGGGCACAGACGTAGTTGCAGCTCCTCACCATAGCTGGGGTAGGACTTGCAAGTACCTCTGTCCTCTTCATCCTGCAAATCAGAGCTCACCCAGCGCTCCCTCCCGTCACCATGCCGGCAGCCCTGACTAAAGGCCACGCGCTCCAGCCTCGCCCTGCCAAAGAAGGGGGAGGCAGCCGAGACTACAGCAGATTTGCAGCTTGTCAGGGGAGCTCAAAGACTGCCCAACTTCACTCCGGAATTTCGAGGTTGGAAAATAGAGGGGCAGCACCGCGTTTGCAGGCATGGCAGTACCTGCTGGAAAGCCTCCTGCTTCCCCCCCCCGGCTCACCTGGCGTTTCCCATTCCCACCCACACGTCCCTCCAATATCCTTTCCTCTCTCCCTCTCTCTCTCTCTCTCTCTCACCGCTTCTCTGACAAAAGGTTTTTCTCTTCTGCCTCTTTCTCCAGAGTCTTGTCTTCTCTCCCTCTCCCACCAAAACTGTCTCCTTTTATAGCCTCTCCTATCTCTGCCCCCCCCTCATCCTTTCTCTTCTGGGTGAGCCGGAAGTGCCGATCGTGGGGTCTTTGTCTCGCCCCAGCCGCCCTGCAGCTCCTGAGTACTCTTTCACGGCAAGTCCTGCGCTGCACCGCTTTGGCTCGTTCCCTCCCCCACTACACTTGGTTGGGCTGGGCAGGACCGCATATCACCTGCCAGGTGCCAATGTACCACCAGTGGTACACATACCACTGGTTGAAAAGTCCTGTACCAGATACAGCAGGTGACTGCTACAAGGTGGCTGTTGGCCATCACACCTCAACCAGGTTACAAGTACAGTTGGATGCAAGTGAGAAACGGCCCTAGGCAGTCATCTAAATTAAATTATAATTAAATTAAAGAAACCTTTTTTTCCCCTGTTATCACTCCTAGGTTTGCATGACACTAACCCTAACCTTCTCCAAACTGGTGAAAAGTGTTCAAGACCACAGTACGGGATGGAACCTTGGAAAGCTTCCAGTAAACACGTTACTGGAACTTAACTGCATTTCCCTTGAAATTGGGCATTACAGCATGAGTGCCATTGTGTATGTGTGTCCCTTCAAGTCAGTGTTGACTCTTGAAGTCCACAAGTCCTTGCAGTTTTATTGGCAAGATTTCAGAAGTGGTTCTTTTTCCTCGGACTGAGAGGGAGGGATGGCTTCACGTTGGCCCTCATTTTTATTTTTAAAATTTATATGTACTGCTGCTGCACTGCATTCTAAAGCCTTTTAACTGCTATTTCAGTTCATTATGTTGTGCAGTTAACTGTGGAAACCGATAAAGTACTCTGGTGAAACTTCAGATGATCAATACAAGTTTTAAATAAAATAAACAACCAAGCACAATCAGCTAACTAAAAAAAAATATGTGCAGCACTATCTTCTTCTTTCCAAGTATTTGCCTGAAGAGATCTTTCTTTCCTTCTCTGCCCCTTGCTTCCCCTGCAGATAAATAGGGGTGTCTCTGCTCCCCATATTGAATTAAAAAGTCAGGGTCTTCTTATTTCTGCTTCCTGATGAAAGAATGTCTTTTCACGTTTCTTTGAAATAATGTGCCTTCTGCTTGCTGGGAGTTAAATCCAAGATATTTGGAAAACGTCAAGAATGTGAAGACTGAATGGATAGTCCATTCTGGTAAGAGAGACACCAATGTGTGTTTCCTAGACAAGCCATCATAAACGCTATCTCTAACCGAAATAGGGGGCTCATTTGAACTGTACTAATCTGGGTCCTTTTTGCGGTGAATGACCAGTTCCTACACTGGATTTAGCTCTCTTTGCTTAAAAGCTTGACTGAGGCCATTTTTTCCCCAGAACAGAAAAAAGTTGGTTTGATAGAAAAAGGAACTAATATTTCCCAGTGAATTTAGTTCGTTGGTATAGTTTTCACCTCCACCGAGGGAAATCTTCTCTATTTAATATCTTAATGATCTCTGACTTTCTCATAGCATGCATCTAATAGTATTGTTTATTTCCTAATTTTCAATGACAAAAGCAATATTTATGCTGAAAATGTTACAGTACGGGCAAATTAAAGCCCACTTGTCTGTTTGTGACCCCATTTCCTCAGCATCACAGCCACAAAAACCCAAAGGAATGGTTTTACACTCCCAGCCCTCCTAGTTTTTTCATTCCAGCAGTTAGCAGTAATGAGACAATTTGACAACAATCTCTTTCCCTCCCCAAGTGGTTAGCAGCAATGAGACAATTTGACAACAAGACCATAAAATGAATCCAAATAGCTCCCAGGACAATTAAAAGGAAATCGCACCAACACTCCCCAAAGTGCTTTTGTCACTGTAGTTGCCAACAGGTCCCATAAGCACTATTGGAGATGAATCATAATTTCAGTGAGAGTTATCAATAGTAAATCACATGGCATTTAGCATGCATAAAAGAAGGACTTTACTAGGATGACATGTCCCATATAAAATTATGAAAAGCTACAACCTTTGTAGATTACTGGATACACTAAAGTGCAGCAATAAATGGAATGATTTGGACCTGAAGCAGCTTCTGAAACCTTCAAATTCCTTAATTTATTGGAAGATATTTTGGAAGATTATACACCTATAGGGTTTTTTATTCTCTGTTAAAAAGTATTTTTAAGGCAGATATTGACCGTTTAGAACAAAGAAGTGGAATAACCCATCTCTTTAAAAAAAATCAATTGTTTTTGTTTTAAATATATCTCCTAAAATCTTAAGATGAGACACATTTATCAGAAGATTCTTTTTCATGTCGACTGAATTCCCAAGAGATGTTTAAGAAGCAAAGGATGTCAACATTTTTACGCTGGAGATCTAATGACTTTGAAAAGCTTATTGATAGATATGATTGCAGCTTTCTATACATTGGTTCCATTAGAAGCAGATACTCAAAACCATTGTTAATGAGAGCACAAAAAAGAAATCAGGTTTACAGGTCCTTGTATGGCAGGGGTGTCAAACTCTCAACGTCACGTGACGTGTTGTGACATATCGTGACTTTTTCCCCATTGCCGGCAATGGGATAGGCGCGGTTTTGGCGTGACTTATCTGGCCCGCGGGCCGGCAGTTCAACACCCCTGTTGTATGGTGTTGAACTATATACTGAACACCTAAGGAGCTTCAGATTTAACAAGTTTAGAGTGTGGCCAAGAAGGGGATTTTGCTTGCTGGAGAAAAACAGTCATCTACACTTAAAATGCTCTTCTTTCATCTTTTGGACAGTGTCTTTATCAGCCCAATGGAAAACAATGATCACTATGAATCTGCGTGGGCAAAGCTGAATGTATTCAAAAACCTAAATCGTTGTCATTACTCTGCTGTAATAGGTGTAGGTTTTGTTTTATTCATGCTTAACTTTGGGTTTTTTTCTTTCTTGTTTGTCTTACAAAAACTGTTTTGTGAAAGTGTTTTTCTCCTTTTTAGTAGCTCGTACATTAAAAGAAATTAAAACAAATTACAGAGAGCCTCAGCTATAACTCTACAGTCAATTCTGGATTGGAGAGCTGCTTCCCTAGATTCTCATTCAGCTTGCTGCCAACCTTTCTGCCAAAAGGGGGAGCTCTAAAGTGTGGCTTCCCTCTTCCCTGGATTAACCAGCAAGAAAGTTAACTCACTACTCCTGTGAACATTTTGAAGTTTTCACTTGTATCCTTAGGCAAAAATATACAGGCATGTAAATTGTATGCACACTGTTGCAAGTAGGAACTTTACACCAAGTTGTTTAAGGAACAGCCCCAGTCACCAAGCAACTCCCCGCCCATTTCCAAAATGTACTCCTCCTATTGTCTTCTCCCTACGTCTGTTGCTTGTTGCAAATCAGACAGATAGACCGATATTGTGTTTTGTATGTATGTATGCACAGATATATCCATAGAATGTAGAAGTGTACCTTTACAAATTATTGTGTAGAGAATGCAATTATAAAGAAGTTCTGGGTTGTTAAATGCTATGTCCCCATCATGATGCCTTTGCCTCAAGCCCAGCCCACAGCAGAGACAAAAAAAATGTGGTTGCTAATTGTTACAGTGTTAAAGGACCATTTCCAGTGGTGGGATTCAGCCAGTTCGCACCACTTCGGCAGAACCGGTAGCTAATTTTTTGTTGCCCAGGCCCAGAACGGACTTCTGGAAGCGGCATCCACTTAGAGAACCGGTTGTTCACATATTTGAATCCCACCTCTAACCATTTCCCCTCCTGACATCTTTTTTGTCATGGATACAACCTAGTATGTTTTGACTATACAGTATGTGGTTTAGGATGTTGTCAGAAGAATAA
>NW_015393133.1:0-4348 GCF_001527695.2 Protobothrops mucrosquamatus
ACCATTGCAGCATCCCCAGGGCCAATGTTTGGATGCTTGGCAACCAGCATGCATTTATGATGGTTACAGCATCCCAAAGTCATGTAATCACCATTTGCAATCTTCCAAGCCAGCTTGTGACAAGCAAAGGGGTCCTCGGATTCTGTTAATGACTGCGTGATTCACTTAACAACTGCAGTGTTAAGTTAGCCCAGGGGTCTTCAAACTTGGCCCTTTTATGACTTGTGGACTCCCAGAATTCCTCAGCCAACATGGGGGAACTATGGCCCCTTCATGACTTGTGGACGTCAACTCCCAGAATTCTCAGCCAGCATGGGGGAACTATGGCCCCTTCATGACTCGCGGACTTCAACTCCCAGAATTCCTGAGCCAGCATGGGGGAACTATGGCCCCTTCATGACTCGTGGGCTTCAACTCCCAGAATTCCTGAGCCAGCATGAGGGAAACTTTGGCCCCTTCATGACTTGTGGACTTCAACTCCCAGAATTCCTCAGCCAGCATGAGGGAACTATGGCCCCTTCATGACTTGTGGACTTCAACTCCCAGAATTCCTCAGCCAGCGTGCCTGGCTGAGGAATTCTGGGAGTTGAAGTCCACAAGTCATAACAGGGCGGAGTTTGAAGACCCCTGAGTTAGCCTCTTTATCACTTCTATGAACTTATCAGGATGTACGTATTTTATAAATAATTCAAGGTGGTGAACGTACCTAATACACTGTTCTGGCAAAATGTGTTATATGAAGCGACACAACCCTCCAGCCTATATATCCAGAGTTTTTTAATGCCCCAAACTTAGTTGGAAATCAAGGTTGAATAGATGGGTTCACTGCATTGTGCAGTAATTTGTGAGTCTGCTTGGCCCCGTGCTCTCTTCAGCAATGTTGGGTTGTCTTCAAAACTTGGCTGCTTCAAGGCTTATCGTGAGGCCCCTGGATGGAAGACATCCCGCTTCGTTTGTTGACTCGACTTGGGCGTCATAAACTTTCCCTTGGTTTCTCCTAGCAAACGTTGCTTACAATTTATGACCCGTGAAATGGAGTATTAGCTCAACAAGGGAGTGACCTCTCTAAGCAAACACAATCGATTGCTTCAAACCAAGTGGAGAGGACCCTGAACAACTCTTTAAAAAGTCAAGGAGACAGATAAGCGGCCCCGTCCTTGTAACTTTCCTCTGGAAAATAAAAGGAGTAAAATAACAGTTATTAATTAATTAAATTTGTTTGCCGCCCCAGAGCAGCTTACGGCATTAAAATGAAATCATAAATAAGTTACAAGGTTTTGATACTCCAAACCAAGAAGGTCAACGGTTGGTCTGTCTCTCTCTCTCTCTGTCTCTGTCTGTCTGTCTGCCTGTCTCTCTCTCTCTCTCTCTCTCTCTCTCTCATTCTCATTCTCTCTCTCTCTCATTCCCTCTTTCTCATTCTCTGTCTTTATTCTCTCTCTCATTTCCTCTTTCTCTCTCATTCTCTTTATTCTCTCTCTTCTCGCTCTATCTCTCTATCTCTATCTATCTATTCTCTCTCATTCCCTCTTTCTCATTCTGTCTTTATTCTCTCTTATTCTCTATCTTTATTATCTCTCTTATTCTCTCTCTCTCTCTCTCTATATATATATATATAGATAGATAGATAGATAGATAGATAGATAGATAGATAGATAGATAGATAGATATAGAGATATAGAGATATAGAGATATATAATCTATCTGTCTCTATCTATCTATCTATCTCTATCTATCTGTCTGTCTGTCTGTCTGTCTGTCTGTCTGTCTGTCTATCTATCTATCTATCTATCTCTATCTGTCAATCATCCACTCATCTATCAAATTTATATAGCCACCTATCTCACAGAAAGTGTCTCTGGGCAGCGTACAGCAATAAATTAAAAACAGTACCTACCTAAAGACAGTCATTGTTAAAATTTAAAACAGATATCATTGAATTTTTTTTAAAAAAACGGGGATCCATTGTTTCTCAATGCAAAAATGGAGAGAAGCAACCTAGAACTAAGGAGAAACTTCCTGACAGTTAGAACAATTAACCAGTGGAACAACCTGCCTCCAGAAGCGGTGAATGCTCCCACAGTGGAAGTTTTTAAGAAGAGACTGGACAGCCATTTGTCTGAAATGGTATAGGTTTTCCTGCCTCAGCAGGGGGTTGGACTAGATGACCTCCAAGGTCCCAACTTTATCATTATTATTATTATTATTAGAGACTGTGTGTGTGTTTGTGCCTGGATGCCTATGGCTCCTTAGTGTATTTATCTTATTTGCTAGGCAAATCTGAGCATCATCTAAAAATCTACTTATTTTGGGGGTGCCTGTTCCTCACTTGGCCCAGCAGGTGGCAGCAGCTGGGTGAACATAGGTGGCTTGGCAAGCTAAGCAGGATTGGGTGTGGTTAATGTTTGGATGGGAAAGCACTTGGACACCCTGGGAATTCAGTGTGGACTGAGAAATTGAGAATACTTCCCGGGAGATCAATTCACACAATTACATTCTGTTTTTTTAAAATTCTGTGGCATCGCTTTAAGCCCTGAGAACATTGTTCTTTTCATCTCCAGCTCATTTTCTGGCTACTTTGAGATGACACAGAGAGTCCTGGATTTACAATCTGTCACTTAACAACCATTCTAAGTTACGACAGGGCCCTCAAAACAAACTATTTATTTATTATTGTGGTTTTTAGTATCGCCTGTTCACCGCCCTGAGTCCCGCAAGGGAGATAGGGCGGTATATAAATTTAATAAATAAATAAAAATAAATAAATAAAATAAAAGCTACTTACCATCCTGTTTCAAAGTTAACAACCACTGCAGCACCCCTGTGTGTCATTGGCCATACAACTGACACAAGGACCCGACAGGGTGGGAAGCAGGCCCACAGCCTGCAGGGACCAGAAGAGATGGGAAGCAAAGTTTAGGGCAGGGGTCTTCAAACTTGGCCCTTTTATGACTTGTGGACTTCAACTCCCAGAATTCCTCAGCCAGGCACGCTGGCTGAGGAATTCTGGGAGTTGAAGTCCACAAGTCATGAAGGGACCATAGTTCCCCCATGCTGGCTCAGGAATTCTGGGAGTTGAAGTCCGCGAGTCATGAAGGGGCATAGTTTCCCCATGCTGGCTGAGGAATTCTGGGAGTTGAAGTCCGCAAGTCATGAAGGGGCATAGTTCCCCCATGCTGGCTGAGGAATTCTGGGAGTTGAAGTCCGCAAGTCATGAAGGGGCATAGTTCCCTCATGCTGGCTGAGGAATTCTGGGAGTTGAAGTCCGCAAGTCATGAAGGGACCATAGTTCCCCCATGCTGGCTGAGGAATTCTGGGAGTTGAAGTCTGCAAGTCATGAAGGGGCCATAGTTCACCCATGCTGGCTCAGGAATTCTGGGAGTTGAAGTCCGCAAGTCATGAAGAGGCCATAGTTCCCCCATGCTGGCTGAGGAATTCTGGGAGTTGAAGTCCGCAAGTCATGAAGAGGCCATAGTTCCCCCATGCTGGCTCAGGAATTCTGGGAGTTGAAGTCCGCAAGTCATAGAAGAGCCAGGTTTGAAGACCCCTGGTTTAGGGGATGGGGGAGGCCTGGGCCGGCCCAGGGTAGCCTCTGCGCTATGTCTCCCAGGGTATCCCCCACCGCGAGGCACCCTGTGTTCCTCTTAACAACCCACACGTTCATTTAATGACCACATCCGGGAAAACAGGAATGGGGGGGGGGGAGACGTTAGTATGGCGATCCCGTGAGCACTTCACTTAATGGACGTCATGACTTTCAACCGTAATGGGCAGGCTCCATTATGGTCGTTAGTCAAGGATACTTGTAAGTATTATTGATTTATGATTCCACTTTTTGAGGTAGCAAATAATGGAAATCCTGACCGTGAGGACAATTAACCAGTGGAACAACCTGCCTCCAGAAGTTGTGAATGCTCCAACACTGGAAGTATTTAAGAAGAGACTGGACAGCCATTTGTCTTGAAATGGTAGAGTTTCTCCTGCTTGAGCAGGGGGTTGGACTAGAAGACCTCCAAGGTCCCTTCCAACTCTGTTATTCTGTTATTCTGGAAGCAATTAAGGAATAAAGTAGCCAACTTTCAGAAAAAAAATGGAGAAAAACCACATTTGTGTCCCTGGGGTTGCCAAGAAAACGACATGGCTGAGTGCAGGAGGACAGAAGACTCCAGCTTGACTCAAAAGAAATTTAATCTTATCTTTATGACCCCAGAGTTTGTACTTGAGCGACTCCCGCAGAATAAACAAATACAGCAAAAGAAAAATCATTTCCTGCTAGAGAAAAAAAAAACCTGGCTGAAATACAGTCTGTGGTGGGTGGAAAAGGAATTCTCTTTTCCAAGCATCTGGG
>NW_015393133.1:5157-7093 GCF_001527695.2 Protobothrops mucrosquamatus
TGCAGACATTTCATGACCCAACTAGGGAACATCATCAGTGCTAGAAGGGAGGAGGAGGGGGAGGAGGACAATGACGACTATGGAGTCCTTGGTGCTCTGTGACCTGGGTGGTTTTCTTGAAGACGTTTCATGACCCAGCTAGGGAACATCATCAGTGATAGAAGGGAGGGGGGTTTGTGGAGAAGGAGGAGGAGGAGGAAGAAAAAGAAGGAGGAAGAGGAGGAGGAGGAGGAGGAGGAGGAGGAGGAAGAAGAAGAAGACTGTGGGATCCTTGGTGCTTTCTGAGCTTGGTAGTTTCCTTGTAGACATTTCATGACCTAACTAGGTAACATCTTCAGTCCTAGAAGGGAGTGGGGTTTGTGGAGAGGAGGAGGAGGAGGACTATGGAGTCCTTGGTGCTCTTTGAACTTGGTTGTTTTCTTGCACACATTTCATGACCCAGCTAGGTTACATCATCAGCGCTAGAAGGAAATGGGGTTTGCTTTCTATCTATCTACAAGTGGCTTGCTTGCAGAAAACAAACCCCCCTCCCTCCTAGCACAGATGATGTCACCTAGTTGGGTCATGAAACATCTGCAAGGAAACCACCCAGCTCAGAGAGCACCCAGGACCCCATAGTGAACTCCAAGCAATGCTGGCTGGAGAAATTCTGGGAGTTGAAGTCCACCCATCTTAACGTTGACACAAAGGGTTGCGAAACGAGCACTGCGCTTAGACTGTCTTTCCTGATTTATGATCCTGGAGGAGATTTTAGCTTGGCAGCATCACTTGAAAAATTCTACTCTTGTAATGTCTCCTTAATGAAAAACAGACTTTCCTGGCTGAGCCTCCCAAATTGAATTTCTCGTCTGTGTTAGCTGGGCTCATTTTGCTGTGCGACGTCTGGCGTGATGGGAACCGGCCGGCTTTAATCCAGTGAAATTGGGAGGATTTTGATGCCAGGCGCAGGACAAGGGCCCCCTCTCGGCAATCTCCATCCCTTTGCATCCCCAAATAGACTACAGATAGTCCTCGAGTTATGTCCGTTGCAGCATCCCCTTTTGCGACTTTCTGACAAGCAAAGTCAACGAGGGAAGCCAGATTCGCTTAACAACCGTGTTACTAGCTGAACAACTGCAGTGATTTACTTAACCACCGTGGCGAGGTTGGTGGTAAAATGGGGCCAAACTCACTTAAGTAATGCTTAGCAACTGAAGTTTGGGTTCAGTTGTGGTCATAAGTCAAGGACTTCCTGAAGGTAATTTGGATAGGGGCTGATACTTCACCTACAGGAGACTAGGCTAGGCTAGGCTAGGCTAGATTAGACTGGACTGGACTGGACTGGAATAGAATAGAATAGAATAGAATGGAATGGAATGGAATGGAATGGAATAGAACATAGAATAGAATAGAATAGAATAGAATAGAATAGAATAGAATAGAATAGAAAATAGAATAGAATAGAATAGAATAGAATTAGAATAAAAATACAGAACAGAATATAATAGAAATACAGAACAGAATAGAACAGATAATAGAACAGAACAGAACAGAATAGAATAGAATAGGTTAAGGTTAAGGTTAATTTAATTTGTATACCGCCCTTCTCCCGTAGGACTCAGGGCGGTTCACAGCATATTAAAAACACAAATACAATATACAGGATACAAAAAATCATACAAAAATACACAAAATAACCCCACTAAAACCTAATTAAAAGCCAAATATTGATTGCTGTGTTCCCATTAAAATTACTTCTTAAAAACGTCCCTACCTAAAATCCCTACCTAAAATCCTCCCTAGGTCAGGCCCGCTTGCTGGAAAAGCCATGTCTTGAGGGCGCGGCGGAAAGTAAGGAGATCCGGAATCATCCGGATCTCGGGGGGGAGTTCGTTCCAGAGGGTGGGGGCACCCACAGAGAAGGCCCTCCCCCTGGGGGTCGCCAGCCGACATTGCT
>NW_015393133.1:9196-11344 GCF_001527695.2 Protobothrops mucrosquamatus
AGCAACAAAGACGATTAGGGGACTGGAGGCTAAAACATACGAAGAACGGCTGCAGGAATTGGATATGTCCAGTTTAATAAAAAGAAAGACGAGGGCTGACATGATATCAAGGTTCCAATATTTGAAGGCTGCCAGAGAGATGAGGGGGGTCAACCTATTCTCCAAGGCACCTGAGGGCAGGACACGAAGCAACAGATGGAAACTAATCAAGGAGAGAAGCAACCTGGAAATAAGGAGAAATTTCCTGACAGAGCAATTAGCCAGCGGAACAACTTGCCTCCAGAAGTTGTGGGTGATTCATCACTGGAGGTTTTCCAGAAAAAAACTGAGCAGCCTTATAGGGTCTCCTGCATGTGCAGGGAGCTGGACTAGAAGACCTCCAAGGTCCCTTCCAACTTCCAAGGTCCCTTCCAGAATTTTATTTCCTTCTGTTTGCTCATAGCCCAGGAGTAGGCAGCCTTGGCTCTTTTATGACACGTGGACTTCAACTCCCAGAATTCCTCAGCCAGCATGGGGGAACTATGGCCCCTTCATGACTCGGGGACTTCAACTCCCAGAATTCCTGAGCCAGCATGGGGGAACTATGGCCCCTTCATGACTCGGGGACTTCAACTCCCAGAATTCCTGAGCCAGCATGGGGGAACTATGGCCCCTTCATGACTCGTGGACTTCAACTCCCAGAATTCCTCAGTCAGCATGGCTCAGCTTGGAAACTCTCCCTTTTCCCTCAGCATGGCTGACTCAGGAATTCTGGGAGTTGAAGTCCACGAGTCATGAAGGGGCCATAGTTCCCCCATGCTGGCTCAGGAATTCTGGGAGTTGAAGTCCACGAGTCATGAAGGGGCCATAGTTCCCCCATGCTGGCTCAGGAATTCTGGGAGTTGAAGTCCACAAGTCATAAAAGAGCCAAGGTTGCCTACCCCGTCCCAGAGGCAGGCAAGCTGATTACCAGAAATGTCTGAAGGAAATCAACAGGCTTCTGTGGCCATCTGACCCCAATCGCACTTGTTCTTCTGTCAGGGGAAACACTCAAAGATATACTGTAAAATAAGCTGGTGTGGTTTTCTTTCCTTGTTTTTTTTCTTTGAAGTAAACCTACATTTCTGTCCCCAAATGGAAGGATTTTCACCCACCCACCCACAAACACAGACACAAAAGTATGATCGCCAACCCTTGACTTATCCTTGATCAAAACTAATGGGTTCCACACCAGGGTTGACCAGTCCAATAGCTTCCAAGTGCTAGCTCACTGCTTTACAACCTTAACTACTTTAAGATGTGTGTGGACTTCAACTTGGGAATTCTGGGAATTGAAGTCCGCACATCTTAAAGGAGCCAAAGTTGAGAAATCCTGTTCTACCTCTCTGTAACTAGCTCTCCCAAGCCAGGGAGTACTGATATTCTGGCCTGCTACCTCTCCAGAGTCTTCTGGTTGGGATCTTCTCACTTTCCTTCCTCCTACAACGGGTTGATTGTACTGTAGATTCTGGGCCACCCAGCTGGGATCTTTTGCACATAAAGTGGGTGAGATCTCCAAAGGGACCAACTTGCCATGTCTTTGACTACCAGCTTTGTGCACCCAGGCGTGAAGGCAGAATTTCTAGCCACCGGCTGGATATCTCTGCTACGCAAGAAACAGAAATACATCCATTGCATCACTGATTGAGATGGAGTCCATTAATCTGTGCATGACTGGCTTCCACTTAAATGCAATCTATCATTGGCTCAGTAAAGTGAATTATTGGAATAGGACCACATCATTGGCCCAATTGAGTTGGTTGTTGGAAAGGGATCCTGTGATTTATCCAGTTGCATTGATTGTTGGAAGAGGACCACATTATTGACCGAGTTGAGTTGGTTGTTGGAAGAGGACCACATTATTGACCCAGTTGAGTTGGTTGTTGGAAGAGGACCACATTATTGACCCAGTTGAGTTGGTTGTTGGAAGAGGACCACATTATTGACCCAGTTGAATTGATTGTTGGAAGAGGACCACATTATTGACCCAGTTGAGTTGGTTGTTGGAAGAGGACCACATTATTGACCCAGCTGAATTGATTGTTGGAAGAGGACCACATTATTGACCCAGTTGAGTTGGTTGTTGGAATGGGACTATATTATTGACCCAGTTGAGTTGGTTGTTGGAAC
>NW_015393133.1:14254-15532 GCF_001527695.2 Protobothrops mucrosquamatus
AATTCTGGGAGTTGAAGTCCACAAGTCATGAAGGGTCATAGTTCCCCCATGCTGGCTCAGGAATTCTGGGAGTTGAAGTCCACGAGTCATGAAGGGGCCAAAGTTCCCCCATGCTGGCTCAGGAATTCTGGGAGTTGAAGTCCCCGAGTCATGAAGGGACCACAGTTCCCCCATGCTGGCTCAGGAATTCTGGGAATTGAAGTCCACAAGTCAAAAAACAGCCAAGGTTGCCTACCCCTGGGCTAGTATAAATCTTATTATCAACTAAATAAAAACATCTTTGTTACAATTGTCAATAATTTGTTTGTGGTTCTAAATACACCGATGTAGAAGTAGCCCTCAACTTATGACCCACAATTTACGAAAGTAAGACAGTTGCTAAGTGAGCTTTGCTCTATTTTATGACCTTCCTTGCCGCGCCGGTTCAGTGAACCACTCCAGTTGTTAAGTCAGTAACACAGTTGTGAAGTGAATCTGGCTTCGCCACGGATTTTGCCTGTCAGAAGGTCGCAAAAGGGGATCATGTGACCCTGGGACACTGCGACCGTCATAAACACGAGTCAGTTGCCCAGCGTCTGGATTTCGATCACATGACCGTGGGGACGCTGCGATTGTCGTGTGAAAAACGGTCATAAGTGCCGTCGTAACTTTGAACGGTCACTAAATGAACAGCTGTAAGTAGTTCTTGTGAGAGGGGAAAGGAGGAGGGAAGAAGTGTTGGATATATTCACTGCCTTGAGTACTTTGAAAAAAGAACCAAGGCTGGATACAAATAAAAAAATAAATTATTAATTCATAGCCACGGGGCGCAGCAGCCAATCATAAAATGAGAACTGGGTGCCAAGCGCCCAAAATGCAATCATGTGATCGTTGGGTGCTTGTGTTGGGGTGTCTAGGTGTGTGTTGGGGTGTGCGTAGCAATTGTGAGTTCAAGAGTGGATCGTAAAATTGGGGGACTATTGTAACCCAGAATGTTCATGAAGTGAGCAGTCGTAAGTTGAGGACTGTCTGCATCTTGCTTCAGACCCCCTTCCTCTACGTCAGGGGTCGTCAACCTTGGCAACTTTAAGACTTGTGGACTTCAACGCCCAGAATTCCTGAGCCAGCATGGGGGAACTATGGCCCCTTCATGACTTGTGGACTTCAACTCCCAGAATTCCTCAGCCAGCATGGGGGAACTATGGCTCTTTTATGACTCGTGGACTTCAACTCCCAGAATTCCTGAGCCAGCATGGGGGAACTATGGCCCCTTCATGACTTGTGGACTTCAACTCCCAG
>NW_015393134.1:0-2296 GCF_001527695.2 Protobothrops mucrosquamatus
CAAACAACTTAGACTCTTGATTTTTATGGACAGGTATGTCCTATTTCTGTGTGCAGTGATTCATGCCAGCCAGGATTTCAGAAACAAAAGAAGGAAGGGGAGCAATTTTGTTGCTATGATTGCTTACCATGTCCAAAAGGAAAGATCTCCAACAAGACAGGTAGATGACATGGAACCCACTATCTATCATCTATCCTTAGAGACCTGTAAAGTGGTGCCATTCCACATGAGAGGATTGCCTTCATCCAGATCAGAGAAGTAACACAAATTGAGCTGGTATCAGAGTTTGGCAGCTGGAAAAATTAATAAACATGAACTCAAAGAATAGTTATTTATAATTTCTTATACTTTCATGACATTTAATTTTCTTTTCTGAAATGGCTCCACATACTCTTCCATTTTCTGATAGTCAGTCTGATATTCTACCACAATTGGTGGGTTGATATGGAAAATAAAGACTTACAACTTTGGTGTCTTCATTTGGCTTCTGATCTAGTCAAGTTCTAATAGATACACTTATTTTTCTTGACAATTTTTCTCCCCTTTCTTTTCAGACATGGATGAATGTATGCAGTGCCGAGATGATCAGTATCAAAGTCAGAGCAATGACAGCTGCTTCCCCAAAATAATAACCTTTCTTTCCTATGAAGAACCATTAGGAATGGGTTTAGTCTCAATTGTCCTTTGTTTTTCACTGGTCACAGGCTTGGTGTTGATTACTTTTATTAAGCACAGTGATACAGCCATAGTCAAAGCCAATAACCGAGAACTCACCTATACTCTTCTTTCTTCTCTCCTGCTCTGTTTCCTCTGTTCTTTTTTATTTCTTGGCCATCCCCACAAAGTCACTTGCCTCATTCGTCATGTTGCTTTTGGTATCAACTTTACTGTGGCAGTTTCTTGTGTGTTGGCCAAAACCATCACTGTGGTTCTTGCTTTCATGGCCACTAAACCAGGATCCAATGTGAGGAGGTGGGTGGGAAAAAGTCTGGCCAACACCATTTTCCTTTCCTGCTCTCTCATTCAAGCTTGCATTTGCACTGTATGGCTGGCCATTGCTCATCCGTACCCCAGGTTGGACATGAAATCCCTGCCAAACAAGATAATAGCAGAATGCAATGAAGGCTCTACCTTCATGTTTTACTTTGTCTTGGGCTACATGGGACTTCTGTCCATCATCAGCTTCATAGTGGCTTTCTTAGCTAGAAATTTGCCAGATGCTTTCAATGAAGCCAAGTTCATCACTTTCAGCATGCTCATGTTTTCCAGTGTTTGGTTGACTTTTATCCCAACTTATTTGAGCACCAAAGGCAAATACATGGTAGGTGTGGAGATCTTCTCCATTTTGGCCTCTGGGGCTGCACTGCTTGCCTGTATCTTTTTTCCAAAAGTTTATATTATCCTGCTGAGACCTGAGCTGAATAATAAGGAGGGATTAATAAGGACAAAGAATAAACCAATGTAATTGCATACTATTATATAATATGTGGTAAAATGACAAACAGATCAACATATTCACTTCTATGCGATTGACCCCAAGATGCTTTTCCAAGAGGCGACTGGACATCTTTGGATTTTTCCTTGGAAACATTTTGCTTCTTATCCAAGAAGCTTCTTCAATTCTTCAGATGATTGAGAATCTTCATAGACTTCTATGTGAATGATTTTTTTTCATTAATTTGTATATTATATTATTATAATTTAGGGATATACTGTATTTTTAAGCTCTGGCACCAACATATCACTCTTCTGAGGCATTTGAAATGGTTTCACAATAATTTTAAATATTTTGAATAACCTTATGAATACTGGTTATTAAACAATGTTTTCCTCTCATGGCGCATCAGTTTAGTGGTCATATATTTCTTCTAAATTAGTAAATAAAATAATAAATATATTAAAGCTGGACTGGTAATAAAAGTTCCAATAGTTATTGTCTTATTGTTTTCTTAATGGGAACCACAGCTGAATTTTATACAATTTCAAAATTGAAACCTATCACTTTAAACAAATATTTAGCGTTTTTTATAAAGGGGGATTTCATTGTCAATAATTTTGGTACACATATTAAAAGAAAGATTTAAAGTAGATAATAAGACTTTTGCAATGATATAGCAGAAACCAGAATTTGGACTGTGTAAAAATGATTAATGTGTCCTGGCTAAAATGTATTAGTTTTTATTACAATTTGAAACAGAAGAACAAGTGAAAGATTCTATGACAAAATGGACTCAAAACTTTGGACAAAATATACGGAGGAAAAAAATGGGTAAATATGTGGTTAAGGGGATAAAAA
>NW_015393134.1:3995-6764 GCF_001527695.2 Protobothrops mucrosquamatus
ACTTTTGCAATGATATAGCAGAAACCAGAATTTGGACTGTGTAAAAATGATTAATGTGTCCTGGCTAAAATGTATTAGTTTTTATTACAATTTGAAACAGAAGAACAAGTGAAAGATTCTATGACAAAATGGACTCAAAACTTTGGACAAAATATACGGAGGAAAAAAATGGGTAAATATGTGGTTAAGGGGATAAAAAATTTGTTATGTTGCAGCTCAAAAGAGAATGTTTATAGGATGATGTACCCTCCATACATAACTCCAGAAAAATGTTTGAATGTAAAAAGATATATAATGTTTATGTTTGAAACAACGACTTGACTCCAGAAGTTGTGGGTGCTCCAACACTGGAGGTTTTTAAGAAGAAACTGGACAGCCATTTGTCTGAGATGGTATAGGGTCTCCTGCTTGAGCAGGGGGTTGGACTAGAAGACCTCCAAAGTCCCTTCCAGCTCTGTTATTCTGTAACATGGACAACATGAACAATCATTTTATCATGCCTGGTAGATTTGTTAAAAAAATGTCAAAGTTTTCTGGGTTCACATATATAATTATACAAAGGATTTTAAAGATCAATTTTCAACTGAAACTAGTTGGGAAATAAAAAAAAAAAAATAGAAAAAACCCATGAAAGATTATTTTTGTATATGAATATTGCTGCAAAACTATTGTATGTGCAAACACAGAAAGACTCTAAAATACCCACAATGATGGAATGATTAGTGAAGATGACCCCAAAAAAAGAAGTGCTGGCAAAGACTGGAGAAAGACAACAGCTAATTTCATTTATAAGTGACTGGTTTTGTTTGCTAGAATGCAGTGTTTGCCTTTTGCCAAATGTAATGTGATACATTCAGGCTGAAAAGTTCTCTTTTGGTCTCACCCATCAAAAAACTATTCTTCCAACAGCTCTTATGGAACACCTGTCTCACTATATAGCACTAATTTATTCCCCTTTCTACAGTATCTCCTTAATTCTGTTGGTGCATTGGGAAACTTTCTCTCTGTGATGATTCTGCCTTCATACATCCCTCCATCCTACAATGCATCCTGAATAAACAAGGGTAGAGGTGGCCTCACTCTTTTGTTTTCTCAATAAGCCATGACAATGATAGATAAGAAATTGAATACTGCATCCAGTTTTGATCACCACAATGTGAAAAAGTTGTTAAAACTCTAGAAAGAGCAATAAAGATGATTAGGAGACTGGAGGCTAAACCATATAAAGAATGGATGCAGGAACTGGGTATTTCTAGTCTAATGAAAAGAAGGACTAGGGGAGACATGACAGCAGTGTTCCAATATTTAAGGGACTGCCACAAAGAAGAGGGGGTCAACTTATTTTCCAAAGCACCTGAAGGCAGGACAAGAAGCAAAGAATGGAAACCAATCAAAGAGAGAAACAACCTAGAACTAAGGAGAAACTTCCTGACAGTGAGAACAATTAACCAGTGGAATGACTTGCCTCCAGAAGTTGTGGATGCTCCATCACTGGAGGGTTTTAAGAAGAGATTGGACAACCACTTGTCTGAAATAGTATAGGGTCTCCTGCCTAAGCAGGGGATTGGACTAGAAGGCTTCCAAGGTCCCTTCCAACCCTGTTATTCTGTTATTCTGAATTAGATCAACCTAACTTCATATTATTTAGGTCAATATTTCTATTCTTAGTTGAAATTATTAAATCTAAATTTTAATCTATTTGAAGACATGTCCAGGAACACATTCTAATATTATTCCTGTTTGAAGAAAATTAAAGTTTCAAACTCAATTCTCTTATTAGATATACGACCAGAAGAAAAATGTTCCAACTCATTGTGGGACGTAAGGATCAGCGGAATACTGATTTAGCATTTCCCTTCAGGTTCAAGGTTGTTTACCTTGGGCCAACTGCACCCATGGGCTATGCTATTCTGTTCGTATTTAATCAATGTGATCCTCTTGGAACCCATCTCCGACTGGTGTCCCATTAGGGAGGCCATCAAGGACAACACACACACAAAAAGAACATCTACTTACAATGTGTTATTCCTAATACACAGTAGAGTTAATTGTTTCTCTTATAATTGCTGCATACTTATAATTAGTTTCATTGATCAGACCTCCAACAATTATCCACAAGATAACAAGAGAGAAATCAATATGTGATGTGCAGTTGAGAAAGAGTTTATAATATACAAGTATTCTTCAAATAATTTCATAGAAATGAGGCAAGCCCAGGCTCTGTCCATGTGAACCTATCCAGTTCTCCACTGTTTTGGACAGAAATGGCTTCAGATCATTAAACTGCTTTGTGGAGTTTTTAAAATTTATTTCTGTGTTTGTTATGCCATGTAATATTGAGATACATTGCTGCTTTCTCTTTAAAACAGGTGACAAAGCTGAAATCAGATGCAGAAGACTCTTTTCTCCAGGAAAAAAAACATCTGCAAGGATGGTGAGACTCTTGGCACTGTTCCTTTTGCTATCCCTTGAACAGTGCAAAAGAGTGACCACGAAGTGCCCTCAAACCCAATTCTTCACTGTTCCTCATGACTGGTATCAGCCAGGGACACTTCTCATTGGTGGGATGGCATCTCAAGTCATTTATGTATTTCATGAAGTTTCCTTCAAAAATATCCCTTCACAAGATATTGGCTTTGATCTTCCAGTGTAAGACGATCAACCTTCCCTTCCTAAATCAAGTACTCCTCAACTCCTAGAAATAGTCATGTATAGTAAATAAAAATGTAAAACATGTTATTTCCCTCATCCCAGTTACAGGGTATATTC
>NW_015393134.1:9536-11040 GCF_001527695.2 Protobothrops mucrosquamatus
CAAATTCTGGGGAACCATTGGAGCAGGATGAACTATGTACTGGGAAGGAGAACCTGGATAAGCCTCCTCGATCTGTTTTTGAAGTGGGAATGAATGGCCACAGCTACAGTATTTACAATGCTGTCTATGCGGTAGCCCATGCTCTTCACGCAATGCACTCATCAAAGACTAAATACAGAGTAAGAATGGGGGAGCAAAGGTCTGAATTTGAAGACATGCAACCTTGGCAGGTAATATTCCCATAACAGAATGATATAACCAAATAACAGAATAACAGGGTTGGAAGGGACCTTGGAGGTCTTCTAGTCCAATCCCCTGCTCAAGCAGGAAACCCTATATCATCCCAGACAAATGGTTGTCTAATCTCTGATAATTTCAATGATTCTGCTGCCAGAAAATAAGTAGCATATCAATGTATCCAATCATCAATGAAATATACATTGATGATTAGAATTAATAGTTGCTTCCTGGGGGACTTATGTCCATTATTGCTTTCATAACAAACCAAATGCTTGCCTTATTAGAGAAAAATATTTTGATCACTAATTAATAAAGGCAGTCTTCATTAACAACCCCAATTGGGACTGCAACTCGGATGTTAAGGAGAATAATCAATACGATCTTACTTCAACTTTCCTTTGCTTTACAGACTTCTGAAGGTTGTAAATATGAGGAATGGTGGCAAAGTAATTTTTAGCATTATTGTAACTGTAAATATTTAGTAAATGAGGCAGTTGTTAATGAAGACTATAATCTGTAATCACTGTCAGCTGTCATAGATAAATATTTGTTGTCCAGCAGCAATATTTTAATGAATGGTTAAAATAGAATGTAATAGAATAGAAAATAGTGAAACAATATTTTAAAATCTTATAGAACTAGGAATAGAAAAGCAGTATAGGGAAACAGACTGAATATATGAATTAATAATACAAGATAATATTAAGCCACCCAGAGTGGTGAGATGGTGGTGAGATAGGAGGCAAATAAATTTAAGAATCAATGAATAATCCAGAATTTTGGTCTAACGAGTGGAAATTTCCAATTTGTACATTTTTTCATACTGTCTTCTCACAGTATTTTTTTTCCTTCTGTTTATTAATCTTGCAAGAAAAATAAACCAAAATTTGATGGAAATTTACTACCATTTTCCTATCTTCTTTCCCCCCCTCCTTTCCTGCCAACAATTTCTCTTCACAGAGTCTTAAGTGCACAAATGCTGTGTGTGTGTGTGTGTGTGTGTGTGTGTGTGTGTGTGTGTGTGTGTGTGAGAGAGAGAGAGAGAGAGAGAGAGAGAGAGAGAGAGAGAGAGAGAGAGAGAGAGAGAGAGAGAGAGAGAGAGAGAGAGAGAGAGTATTAAGAACGTTTCTCTAAAATATCTTATTAACTGGATGGCTTTCACATTTATAAGCCATCTGTCACTCTGTTACTGGAAATCAGGAATTGGGATATATCTTAACTCACAAGAGAGGATTGTCTATGTGAATAGAAGGGAATAACTCTT
>NW_015393134.1:13863-15531 GCF_001527695.2 Protobothrops mucrosquamatus
TTCTCACCTACATCGTCCACATGGGACGACTCGGGAACTCAACTCCTACCCCGGGCAGCTCACCTATCCCCTTATGCCCAGGGGAAAGGTATCAAGCCATTTTACAGCTGATGCTAGCTGTCAAAACGGCTTTTACGCTGAAACAGGCGGGAGGCAGCAAACAGCTGCTTCCAACGAGGTCGCCTGCCACCGGAAGTCCAGAAGGGAATAACTCTTAAGATCTAAGTGAAGTATTGCATCCATTTCAATTTCTGAGGCTGAGTGAGGGCTACAACCTAAATTTTCTGCCTGCTGGACTTAGCTATTTTCATATATTGGTCCTTCCTTCCTTCCTTCCTTCCTTCCTTCCTTCCTTCCTTCCTTCCTTCCTTCCTCCCTCCCTCCCTCCCTCCCTCCCTCCCTTCGAATTTATCATTCATTCTTTTTTGAACTTATAATTCTACAGACAACAATGGTAACTGGGATTCATGGTATGGTGGCTGCATTTGATAAATCCCTGATATAACAATTACAGATAAAAGCAACAATATGTATCAGGGTCAAAGACTTCCCACAAATTTAATTTAATTAAATTTCCCAAAAAATTAATTAAAGTATCTACTTCATCTATATCCAAAGATGTTTTAGAATTTGTCCCATTGTTCGATAATAATGAAATTTTGACAGCGTAATTTGATGGTACATAGCAGAATTTGGCAGTTAGAAAGAGATCTTTGAGATCATCCTATCATACATAAAATAATCTCCTAGAATAAATTATATTGAATTTAATTGCTTCCAACATGTCATGAATTGACACTGTACTCTTAATTTTATTATCCCTCTACTATTTTTCCCATCTTCCAGTTACATGCATTTCTTCAAGGGATATCATTTAATAATTCAGCAGGAGAGAACATGAATTTTAATGGAAAAAGAGAAATTGTTGCTGGATTTGATATAATGCACATGATTTTATTTGCAAATAACTCCTTCCGTAAAGTCAAAATTGGATGGTTAGAACCAATGGCTTTTGAAGGAGAACAATTCTTCATAGATGATGAAATTATTGAATGGCCAAGCTCCTTTAATCAGGTATGCATTCTTAGATTTCCTTGACAGATTTTCCTTCAATAAGACAAACCATTGGTGGTTACACATTTCCACTACTGTAAAATTTGTCCATGCCAAAAAATGTAGCAGTGGGGTCTAGGACAATTCACTATGGTTGACTTGCCCCAGCTGTCTCACTCTGGTTATCAATGACCAGCTTGAGTATCCAAAATAAAGTCCAGGATTTCTTTCATTTCTGAAGATCTTACTGTTTTATTGAATACATGACATGGCATAGATGAAGGAAAACTAACTCTAAAACCCCAAGATATCTAACCAAAGCATATAACAATGACGTTCCCAGCCAAATCTCCCAGATGTCCATGTGGTGCATGCAAACACCTTTCCGTTGTTTTGAGAACCTTCTGTTATCTTTGTCCCCAAGGTTAGAATGTCCTCAAAAAGTTTCCACACATCTGTGTTTCAGCAAATGTCTGCAGAACTGGAGAGGTTTCATTTCTCTAACTAGCCCATTCAAAGCCTCATCTCTCCCTCTCTCCCTTACTCTAATGACAAGATGAAAACAATAAGGCACATCATGGCTGCCAAATTTTCACTGTTGACATTGGTTAATTG
>NW_015393134.1:20373-23171 GCF_001527695.2 Protobothrops mucrosquamatus
GGCCAAATTTAAATTGCTTTGGGTTATATCTTTCATTGTAACGTGAGTTGATTTATATATTGTTGATACTTTCTCATATTTCATTTCTAAAGAAGAGATGATACAGAAAAGTTACAATAAACAAGCAAATAAATAAATAATAAATAAATAACAGTATTTGTATATATTTCAATTTGTGTATGTTTGTTTATGTGTGTGTATATGTGTCAGTGTGTTAATGATTCTTCTGAGAAAAAACATATTTCAATTTGTGTATGTTTGTTTATGTGTGTGTGTGTGTGTGTCAGTGTGTTAATGATTCTTCTGAGAAAAAACATTTATATCTATAGGAAACCTTATTGATTGACTGATATCAAATCCATACTGTACATTGAACAAGGTCCAAAGATTTATTTTGTTTGTTTGTTTTAGAATCAGAAAAAAATGTGCTTGAATCAGTAGTTGCTGAGTAAGGGTGCACTGCCTTTTGGTATGTGAATAAAAAGATAAGTGGTTGCTTTGTGTTTTCAAAGATTTTAAATTTGGAGAATCTAAACCTGAAATTGAATTGGTAGAATAACATTTCAAATAAGCAAACGAAAGACAGCTGAAATCCTAACAATGAGAAATGTTGATAATAAAAACCGTGATAATGTCAAGATGAAGACAAGTCTGTTATGGTGGGTTGCTACGGTGTCATAATATCAGATGCACATTCCTAAGTCATGCCAATTGAGTGATAACATTATTACACATATATGATTTACCTTCCTTACACAACTTTAGATACACACATTATTTCAATTCTTATTTCCCAACTCTCTGCCTGAAAACAAACAGAAAGAAAAAGAGGAGATAAGAATGGGAAAAAATAATTAGCTGTCGAGTATACGCCACTGAGGCCAAATTATGACCCTTGAAATGTTCAACCATTACTTTGCTTTGGCACAATGCCAACAACTTTCTGGAAAATAATACAGAAAGCCACACACAAACCATCTCTTCTTCAGCTTAAGATGTGATTAACAAATTCCCCCAGGTTTTATCTGTCATAGCCATAATCAGGAGCAGAAGAGAGACCACAGTTCTGTAAGACACACTACGGTTCCTTCAAATTATTCTGCATCATTCATTCAGGGACTAATGCATTCTCAAGGATGTTGATATTCAGGTTAAGGTTGAGACCCTTTTCCAAGTCAGGTCTTCACCCTTTCAGTGCAACTTGGGTGAAAGTGGCCAATGCAAGGGAGGCAGCAATGGCTACATCCAGAGAAAAGGTCTTCTCATGGGCTCTGATGCTAGTAGTATTGCTCCTGCTGTTACCCCAAATATCATGCACAAAGTCAAGGAAGAACTGTCCTTTGCTTGAGGTGCAGCCGGTTCCTCATGAATGGCATAAACCTGGAGATCTCATTATTGGTGGCATGGCTTCTCAAATTATTTGCTTTTTCCCTGCAGTTAACTTTGAGCGATATCCTTATGTGGACCTAGATATTGAACTTGCAGTGTAAGGTTATTTCTCTCTCTCTCTCTCTCTCTCTCTCTCTCTCTCTGTATGTATGTATGTATGTATGTATGTATGTATGTATGTATGTATGTATGTATGTATGCATTTTTCCTAATTCATGTGAGCTTGGAATTTCAGTAATATGCTGGAATAACTAGGATGTGATTTGTGGATTTTTCCTTTTGAAGAACTTACAGGGCAAAATGGAGAACCACAGAAGATGAGATGGTCAGTCTTGGTTAGGGCTTAGATAGGGGGTGCCAGGGAATACAAAGGATAAAAGGTTAAAAAGAAAATATCTAAAGATCTGCTTCTGTATTATGCCAAGAAAACGTCATGGATGACTCCACACAGATAATCTGAACTTGACTGAAAGACCACTGTATAATACCCCACAATTTTAATAAGAACAGCTGTATTCTCAATTTATATTATGCAATACTTCCATCATCGTTATTATCACTGGTTTCAAATTTTCACAACATCCTCTTTGTTCTTATTCTTATTCCCATTTTATTGCTTCTTTGTTTCTTCTTTCATTCTTCTTTTTAATACAATCCATCTGAAATGATCTACATTCAAACCACTTCACCACCATCCTTGATGGAGAAAATAATTAAAAGCATCATGAACTAGGGAAGATCAGCTATACGTAATTATTTAGATTTTAATATAAGTTACATTGCATTTAACTTTGGTTCTACTTACTCTGCCACTGCATATCTGATTTGTGCTCTGAGTTGCCTGAATCATGAACTGGGTGGCTGATAAATTTGATCAATATATATATTGATGGAGTTCATCCTTTCCCATCCAACTCAAGGACCAAATACAGCTTTTGGCATTGAACAAATAATACATAAGCATGTTCAATTCTCAGCTTTTGAAAATTTGTTCACCATATTTCATTAATGGTTATAGAAAGTTGCTTAGAAAGTTTTCTAAATCATAAATCTTCATGATTATTCAAAAGGAAAATAGCCTCCTTGCGTAGCTGGCCTCCATGAATTTATTTTGAGACACTACCATATTCAGTAGTCGTCACCAGATCATGTAATAAATTAATCTCACTATTCAGGTATATGTTATGTAAAAGAATGTCTTCTCTGACTCTGTTATAATAATAATAATAATAATAATAAAGTTGGAAGGGACCTTGGAGGTCATCGAGTCCAACCCCCTGCCCAGGCAGGAACCCTACACCATTTCAGACAAACGGCTGTCCAGTCTCTTCTTAAAAACTTCCAGTGTTGGAGCATTCACCACTTCTGGAGGCAGGTTGTTCCATTGGTTAATTGTTCTAACTGTCAGG
>NW_015393135.1:0-2124 GCF_001527695.2 Protobothrops mucrosquamatus
AATTTGAAATAGAGACACATATTCATGTTCCCCGGATTTGGGAAAGCTGAAAAACCAGTTTTCCATATCTGAGCTTTACCTGAGGAGTTAGCCCAAGTCGAATCTTTCAATTGTTGGTAAAATTCTCACTCAGCCAGAATAGGCATTTTTTGAAACATAACTCAAATTTGAAATAGAAACACATATTCAGGTTCCCCAAGGTTGGGGAAGCTGAAAAACCATTTGTTTTCCAGATGTGAGATTTCCCTGAGGAGTTATCCCAAGTCGAATCTTTCAATTGTTGGTAAAATTCTCACTCAGCCAGAATAGGCATTTTTTGAAACATAACTCAAATTTGAAAAAGAAACACATATTCAGGTTCCCCAACGTTGGGGAAGCTGAAAAACAAGTTTTCCGTTTCTGAGCTTTACCTTAGGCGGTAGCCAAAGGTGTATCTTTCAATTGTTCTTAAAAATTCCCTTCAGGTAGAAACGTATTGAGAAAGAGCTGAAATTTGAAAAAGGAACACATATTCAGGTTCCCCACGCTTGTGGAAGCTGAAAAACCATTTGTTTTCCGGATGTGAGCTTTCCCTGAGGAGTTAGCCCAAGGCGAATCTTTCAATTGTTGGTAAAACTCTCATTCAGCCAGAATAGGCATTTTTTGAAACATAACTCAAATTTGAAAAAGAAACACATATTCAGGTACCCCAAGGTTAGGGAAGCTGAAAAACCAGTTTTCTTTTTCTGAGCTTTATCTTAGGCGGTAGCCCAAGGTGTATCTTTCAATTGTTCTTAGAAATTCCATTCAGCTAGAAACGTTTTGAGACAGAGCTGAAATTTTAAAAAGAGACACATATTCAGGTTCCCCAAGGTTGGGGAAGCTGAAAAACCACTTGTTTTCCGAATGTGAGCTTTCTTTGAGGAGTTAGCTCAAGGCGAATCTTTCAATTGTTGGTAAAACTCTCATTCAGCCAGAATAGATAATTTTTGAGACATAACTCAAATTTGAAAAAGAAACACATATTCAGGATCCCCAAGGTTGAGGAAGCACAAAAACCAGTTTTTCGTATCTGAGCTTTACCTGAGGAGTTAGCCCAAGTCGAATCTTTCAATTGTTGGTAAAACTCTCATTCAGCTAGAATAGACAATTTTTCAGACATAACTCAAATTTGAAAAAGAAACAAATATTCAGGTTCTCCAAGGTTGGGGAAGCTGAAAAACCATTTGTTTTCCGGATGTGAGCTTTCCCTGAGGAGTTAGCCCAAGTCGAATCTTTCAATTGTTGGTAAAATTCTCACTCAACCAGAATAGGCATTTTTTGAAACATAACTCAAATTTGAAATAGAAACACATATTCAGGTTCCCCATGGTTGGGAAAGCAGAAAAACTAGTTTTCCGGATGTGAGCTTTCCCTGAGGAGTTAGCCCAAGGCGAATCTTTCAATTGTTGGTAAAATTCTCACTCAGCCAGAATAGGCATTTTTTGAAACATAACTCAAATTTGAAATAGAAACACATATTCAGGTTCCCCATGGTTGGGAAAGCAGAAAAACTAGTTTTCCGGATGTGAGCTTTCCCTGAGGAGTTAGCCCAAGGAGAATCTTTCAATTGTTGGTAAAATACTCATTCAGCCAGAATAGGCATGTTTTGAAACATAACTCAAATTTGAAAAAGAAACACATATTCACGTTCCCCAACGTTGGGGAAGCTGAAAAACCAGTTTTCCGTTTCTGAGCTTTACCTTAGGCGGTAGCCCAAGGTGTACCTTTCAATTGTTCTTAAAAATTCCATTCAGCTAGAGCTGAAATTTGAAAAAGGAACAAATATTCAGGTTCCCCACGCTTCTGGAAGCTGAAAAACCATTTGTTTTCCGGATGTGAGCTTTCCCTGTGGAGTTAGCCCAAGGCGAATCTTTCAATTGTTGGTAAAACTCTCATTCAGCCAGAATAAGCATTTTTTGAAACATAACTCAAATTTGAAAAAGAAACACATATTCAGGTTCTCCAAGGTTGGGGAAGCTGAAAAACCATTTGTTTTCCGGATGTGAGCTTTCCCTGAGGAGTTAGCCCAAGGGGTATCTCTCATTTGTTGTTAAAAATTCCATTCAGGTAGAAACGTTTTGAGACAGAGCTGAAATTTGAAAT
>NW_015393135.1:4097-6309 GCF_001527695.2 Protobothrops mucrosquamatus
AATTTGAAATAGAGACACATATTCATGTTCCCCGGATTTGGGAAAGCTGAAAAACCAGTTTTCCATATCTGAGCTTTACCTGAGGAGTTAGCCCAAGTCGAATCTTTCAATTGTTGGTAAAATTCTCACTCAGCCAGAATAGGCATTTTTTGAAACATAACTCAAATTTGAAATAGAAACACATATTCAGGTTCCCCAACGTTGGGGAAGCTGAAAAACCAGTTTTCCGTTTCTGAGCTTTACCTTAGGCGGTAGCCAAAGGTGTATCTTTCGATTGTTCTTAAAAATTCCCTTCAACTAGAAACGTATTGAGAAAGAGCTGAAATTTGAAAAAGGAACACATATTCAGGTTCTCCACGCTTGTGGAAGCTGAAAAACCATTTGTTTTCCGGATGTGAGCTTTCCCTGAGGAGTTAGCCCAAGGCGAATCTTTCAATTGTTGGTAAATCTCTCATTCAGCCAGAATAGATAATTTTTGAGACATAACTCAAATTTGAAAAAGAAACACATATTCAGGTTCCCCAAGGTTGAGGAAGCACAAAAACCAGTTTTTCGTATCTGAGCTTTACCTGAGGAGTTAGCCCAAGTCGAATCTTTCAATTGTTGGTAAAACTCTCATTCAGCTAGAATAGACAATTTTTCAGACATAACTCAAATTTGAAAAAGAAACAAATATTCAGGTTCTCCAAGGTTGGGGAAGCTGAAATACCATTTGTTTTCCGGATGTGAGCTTTCCCTGAGGAGTTAGCCCAAGTCGAATCTTTCAATTGTTGGTAAAATTCTCACTCAGCCAGAATAGGCATTTTTTGAAACATAACTCAAATTTGAAATAGAAACACATATTCAGGTTCCCCATGGTTGGGAAAGCAGAAAAACTAGTTTTCCGGATGTGAGCTTTCCCTGAGGAGTTAGCCCAAGGCGAATCTTTCAATTGTTGGTAAAATTCTCATTCAGCCAGAATAGGCATTTTTTGAAACATAACTCAAATTTGAAAAAGAAACACATATTCAGGTTCCCCAACGTTGGGGAAGCTGAAAAACCAGTTTTTCATTTCTGAGCTTTACCTTAGGCGGTAGCCCAAGGTGTATCTTTCAATTGTTCTTAAAAATTCCATTCAGCTAGAAACGTATTGAGACAGAGCTGAAATTTGAAAAAGAGACATATAATCAGGTTCCCCAAGCTTGTGGAAGCTGAAAAACCACTTGTTTTCCGGATGTGAGCTTTCCTTGAGGAGTTAGCCCAAGGCGAATCTTTCAATTGTTGGCAAAACTCTCATTCAGTAGGAATAGACAATTTTTGAGACATAACTCAAAGTTGAAAAAGAAACACATATTCAGGTTCCCCAAGGTTAGGGAAGCTGAAAAACCACTTGTTTTCCGGATGTGAACTTTCCTTGAGGAGTTCGCTCAAAGCGAATATTTCAATTGTTGGTAAAACTCTCATTCAGCCAGAATAGACAATTTTTGAGACATAACTCAAATTTGAAAAAGAAACATATATTCAGGTTCCCCAAGGTTGGGGAAGCTGAAAAACCAGTTTTCCGTTTCTAAGCTTTATCTTAGGCGGTAGCCCAAGTTGTATCTTTCAATTGTTATTAGAAATTCCATTCAGCTAGAAACGTTTTCAGACAGAGCTGAAATGTTAAAAAGATGACACATATTCAGGTTCCCCAAGGTTGGGGAAGCTGAAAAACCACTTGTTTTCCGGATGTGAGCTTTCTTTGAGGAGTTAGCTCAAGGCGAATCTTTCAATTGTTGGTAAAACTCTCATTCAGCCAGAATAGACAATTTTTGAGACATAACTCAAATTTGAAAAAGAAACACATATTCAGGTTCCCCAAGGTTGGGGAAGCACAAAAACCAGTTTTCCGTATCTGAGCTTTACCTGAGGAGTTAGCCCAAGTCGAATCTTTCAATTGTTTGTAAAACTCTCATTCAGCTAGAATAGACAATTTTTCAGACATAACTCAAATTTGAAAAAGAAACACAAATTCAGGTTCCCCAATTTTGGGGTGCTGAAAAACCATTTGTTTTCCGGATGTGAGCTTTCCCTGAGGAGTTAGCCCAAGGCGGATCTTTCAATTGTTGGTAAATCTCTCATTCAGCCAGAATAGATAATTTTTGAGACACAACTCAAATTTGAAAAAGAAACACATATTCAGGTTCCCCAAGGTTGGGGAAGCACAAAAACCAGTTTTCCGTATCTGAGCTTT
>NW_015393135.1:9116-10618 GCF_001527695.2 Protobothrops mucrosquamatus
CAGTTTTCCGTATCTGAGCTTTACCTGAGGAGTTAGCCCAAGTCGAATCTTTCAATTGTTTGTAAAACTTTCATTCAGCTAGAATAGACAATTTTTCAGACATAACTCAAATTTGAAAAAGAAACAAATATTCAGGTTCCCCTCGGTTGGGGAAGCTGAAAAACCATTTGTTTTCCGGATGAGAGCTTTCCCTGAGGAGGTAGCCCAAGGCTTATGATTCAATTGTTCTTAAAAATTCCATTCAGCTAGAAACGTATTAAGACAGAGCTGAAATTTGAAAAAGAGACATATAATCAGGTTCCCCAAGCTTGTGGAAGCTGAAAAATCACTTGTTTTCCGGATGTGAGCTTTCCTTGAGGAGTTAGCCCAAGGCGAATCTTTCAATTGTTGGTAAAACTCTCATTCAGCCAGAATAGACAATTTTTCAGACATAACTCAAATTTGAAAAAGAAACATATATTCAGGTTCCCCAAGGTTGGGGAAGCTGAAAAACCATTTGTTTTCCGGATGTGAGCTTTCCCTTAGGAGGTAGCCCAAGGCGTATGATTCAATTGTTCTTAAAAATTCCATTCAGCTAGAAACGTATTGAGACAGAGATGAAATTTGAAAAAGAGACATATAATCAGGTTCCCCAAGCTTGTGGAAGCTGAAAAACCACTTGTTTTCCATATCTGAGCTTTCCCTGAGGAGTTATTCCAAGGCGAATCTTTCAATTGTTGGTAAAACTCTCATTCAGCTAGAATAGACAATTTTTCAGACATAACTGAAATTTGCAAAAGAAACAAATATTCAGGTTCTCCAAGGTTGGTGAAGCTGAAAAACCATTTGTTTTCCGGATGTGAGCTTTCCCTGAGGAGGTAGCCTAAGGCGTATGATTCAATTGTTCTTAAAAATTCCATTCAGCTAGAAACGTATTGAGACAGAGCTGAAATTTGAAAAAAAGACACATATTCATGTTCCCCTTGTTTGGGGAAGCTAAAAAACCAGTTTTTTGTATTTGAGCTTTACCTGCGGAAGTACCCCATGGTGTATCTTTCAACTGTTGGTAAAAAATCCACTAAGCCAAAAAAGTCAATTTATGAGACAAAACTCAAATTTGAAAAAGATACACATATTCAGGTTCCCCATGGTTGGGGAAGCAGAAAAACCAGTTTTCTGTATCTGAGCTTTACCTGAGGAGTTAGCCCAAGTCAAATCTTTCAATTGTTTGTAAAACTCTCATTCAGCCAGAATAGGCATTTTTTGAAACATAACTCAAATTTGAAAAAGAAACACATATTCAGGTACCCCAAGGATGGGGAAGCTGAAAAACCAGTTTTCCGTATCTGAGCTTTACCTCAGGAGGTCGCCCAAGGTGTATCTTTCAATTTTTCTTAAAAATTCCATTCAGCTAGAAACGTATTGAGACAGAGCTGAAATTTGAAAAAGAGACATATAATCAGGTTCCCCAAGCTTGTGGAAGCTGAAAAACCACTTGTTTTCCGGATGTGAGCTTTCCTTGA
>NW_015393135.1:14263-16819 GCF_001527695.2 Protobothrops mucrosquamatus
GAGCTGAAATTTGAAAAAGAGACATATAATCAGGTTCCCCAAGCTTGTGGAAGCTGAAAAACCACTTGTTTTCCGGATGTGAGCTTTCCTTGAGGAGTTCGCTCAAAGCGAATATTTCAATTGTTGATAAAACTCTCATTCAGCCAGAATAGACAATTTTTGAGACATAACTCAAATTTGAAAAAGAAACACATATTCAGGTTCCCCAACGTTGGGGAAGCTGAAAAACCAGTTTTCCGTTTCTGAGCTTTATCTTAGGCGGTAGCCCAAGGTGTATCTTTCAATTGTTCTTAGAAATTCCATTCAGCTAGAAACATTTTGAGACAGAGCTGAAATTTTAAAAAGAGACACATATTCAGGTTCGCCAAGGTTGGGGAAGCTGAAAAACCACTTGTTTTCCGGATATGAGCTTTCTTTGAGGAGTTACCTCAAGGCGAATCTTTCAATTGTTGGTAAAACTCTCATTCAGCCAGAATAGACAATTTTTGAGACATAACTCAAATTTGAAAAACAAACACATATTCAGGTTCCCCAATGTTGGGGAAGCACAAAAACCAGTTTTCCGTATCTGAGCTTTACCTGAGGAGTTAGCCCAAGTCGAATCTTTCAATTGTTTGTAAAACTCTCATTCAGCTAGAATGGACAATTTTTCAGACATAACTCAAATTTGAAAAAGAAACACATATTCAGGTTCCCCAAGGTTGAGGAAGCACAAAAACCAGTTTTCCGTATCTGAGCTTTACCTGAGGAGTTAGCCCAAGTCGAATCTTTCAATTGTTGTTAAAAATTCCATTCAGGTAGAAACGTTTTGAGACAGAGCTGAAATTTGAAAAAAAGACACATATTCATGTTCCCCTTGTTTGGGGAAGCTAAAAAACCAGTTTTTTGTATTTGAGCTTTACCTGAGGAAGTACCCCATGGCGTATCTTTCAACTGTTGGTAAAAAATCCACTAAGCCAAAAAAGTCAATTTATGAGACAAAACTCAAATTTGAAAAAGAAACACATATTCAGGTACCCCAAGGATGGGGAAGCTGAAAAACCAGTTTTCCGTATCTGAGCTTTACTTCAGGAGGTCGCCCAAGGTGTATCTTTCAATTTTTCTTAAAAATTCCATTCAGCTAGAAACGTATTGAGACAGAGCTGAAATTTGAAAAAGAGACATATAATCAGGTTCCCCAAGCTTGTGGAAGCTGAAAAACCACTTGTTTTCCGGATGTGAGCTTTCCTTGAGGAGTTAGCCCAAGGCGAATCTTTCAATTGTTGGNAATAAGCATTTTTTGAAACATAACTCAAATTTGAAAAAGAAACACATATTCAGGTTCTCCAAGGTTGGGGAAGCTGAAAAACCATTTGTTTTCCGGATGTGAGCTTTCCCTGAGGAGTTAGCCCAAGGGGTATCTCTCATTTGTTGTTAAAAATTCCATTCAGGTAGAAACGTTTTGAGACAGAGCTGAAATTTGAAATCAAGACCCATATTCATGTTCCCCTTGTTTGGGGAAGCTAAAAAACCAGTTTTTCGTATTTGAGCTTTACCTGAGGAAGTACCCCATGGTGTATCTTTCAACTGTTGGTAAAAAATCCACTCAGCCAAAAAAGTCAATTTATGAGACAAAACTAAAATTTGAAAAAGATACACATATTCAGGTTCCCCATGGTTGGGGAAGCAGAAAAACTAGTTTTCCGTATCGGAGCTTTCCCTGAGGATTTAGCCCAAGGCGAATCTTTCAATTGTTGGCAAAACTCTCATTCAGCCAGAATAGACAATTTTTGAGACATAACTCAAATTTGAAAAAGAAACACATATTCAGGTTCCCCAAGGTTGGCGAAGCAGAAAAACCAGTTTTCCGTATCTGAGCTTTACCTGAGGAGTTAGCGCAAGGCGAATCTTTCAATTGTTGGTAAAACTCTCATTAAGCTAGAATAGACAATTTTTCACACATAACTCAAATTTGAAAAAGAAACACATATTCAGGTTCCCCAACGTTGGGGAAGCTGAAAAACCAGTTTTCCATTTTTGAGCTTTACCTTAGGCGGTAGCCCAAGGTGTATCTTTCAATTGTTCTTAGAAATTCCATTCAGCTAGAAACGTATGGAGAAAGAGCTGAAATTTGAAAAAGGAACACATATTCAGGTTCCCCACGCTTCTGGAAGCTGAAAAACCATTTTTTTTTCCAGATGTGAGCTTTCACTGAGGAGGTAGCCCAAGGAGTATGATTCAATTGTTCTTAAAAATTCCATTCAGCTAGAAACGTATTGAGACAGAGCTGAAATTTGAAAAAGACATATAATCAGGTTCCCCAAGCTTGTGGAAGCTGAAAAACCACTTGTTTTCCGGATGTGAGCTTTCCCTGAGGGGTTAGCACAAGGCGAATCTTTCAATTGTTGGTAAAATTCTCATTCAGCCAGAATAGGCATTTTTTGAAACATAACTCAAATTTGAAAAACAAACACATATTCAGGTTCCCCAACGTTGGGGAAGCTGAGAAACCATTTATTTTCCGGATGTGAGCTTTCCCTGAAATGGGAGCCCAAGGCGAATCTTTCAATTGTTCTT
>NW_015393135.1:20992-22251 GCF_001527695.2 Protobothrops mucrosquamatus
ATTCCATTCAGGTAGAAACGTTTTGAGACAGAGCTGAAATTTGAAAAAAAGACACATATTCATGTTCCCCTTGTTTGGGGAAGCTAAAAAACCAGTTTTTTGTATTTGAGCTTTACCTGAGGAAGTACCCCATGGTGTATCTTTCAACTGTTGGTAAAAAATCCACTAAGCCAAAAAAGTCAATTTATGAGACAAAACTAAAATTTGAAAAAGATACACATATTCAGGTTCCCCATGGTTGGGGAAGCAGAACAACTAGTTTTCCGTATCGGAGCTTTCGCTGAGGATTTAGTCCAAGGCGAATCTTTCAATTGTTGGCAAAACTCTCATTCAGTAGGATTAGACAATTTTTGAGACATAACTCAAAGTTGAAAAAGAAACACATATTCAGGTTCCCCAAGGTTAGGGAAGCTGAAAAACCACTTTTTTTTCCGGATGTGAACTTTCCTTGAGGAGTTCGCTCAAAGCGAATATTTCAATTGTTGGTAAAACTCTCATTCAGCCAGAATAGACAATTTTTGAGACATAACTCAAATTTGAAAAAGAAACATATATTCAAGTTCCCCAAGGTTGGCGAAGCAGAAAAACCAGTTTTCCGTATCTGAGCTTTACCTGAGGAGTTAGCCCAAGTCGAATCTTTCAATTGTTGGTAAAACTCTCATTAAGCTAGAATAGACAATTTTTCAGACATAACTCAAATTTGAAAAAGAAACATATATTCAGGTTCCCCAAGGTTGGGGAAGCTGAAAAACCAGTTTTCCGTTTCTAAGCTTTATCTTAGGCGGTAGCCCAAGTTGTATCTTTCAATTGTTCTTAGAAATTCCATTCAGCTAGAAACGTTTTGAGACAGAGCTGAAATGTTAAAAAGTTTACACATATTCAGGTTCCCCAAGGTTGGGGAAGCTGAAAAACCACTTGTTTTCCGGATGTGAGCTTTCTTTGAGGAGTTAGCTCAAGGCGAATCTTTCAATTGTTGGTAAAACTCTCATTCAGCCAGAATAGACAATTTTTGAGACATAACTCAAATTTGAAAAAGAAACACAAATTCAGGTTCCCCAATGTTGGGGAAGCTGAAAAACCATTTGTTTTCCGGATGTGAGCTTTCCCTGAGGAGTTAGCCCAAGGCGGATCTTTCAATTGTTGGTAAATCTCTCATTCAGCCAGAATAGATAATTTTTGAGACACAACTCAAATTTGAAAAAGAAACACATATTCAGGTTCCCCAAGGTTGGGGAAGCACAAAAACCAGTTTTCCGTAT
>NW_015393135.1:25922-27078 GCF_001527695.2 Protobothrops mucrosquamatus
AGTCGAATCTTTCAATTGTTGGTAAAACTCTCATTAAGCTAGAATAGACAATTTTTCAGACATAACTCAAATTTGAAAAAGAAACATATATTCAGGTTCCCCAAGGTTGGGGAAGCTGAAAAACCATTTGTTTTCCGGATGTGAGCTTTCCCTGAGGAGGTAGCCCAAGGCGTATGATTCAATTGTTCTTAAAAATTCCATTCAGCTAAAAACGTATTGAGACAGAGCTGAAATTTGAAAAAGAGACATATAATCAGGTTCCCCAAGCTTGTGGAAGCTGAAAAACCACTTGTTTTCCGTATCTGAGCTTTCCCTGAGGAGTTAGCCCAAGGCAAATCTTTCAATTGTTGGTAAAATTCTCATTCAGCCAGAATAGGCATTTTTTGAAACATAACTCAAATTTGAAATAGAAACACATATTCAGGTTCCCCAACGTTGGGGAAGCTGAAAAACCAGTTTTCCGTTTCTGAGCTTTATCTTAGGCGGTAGCCCAAGGTGTATCTTTCAATTGTTCTTAGAAATTCCATTCAGCTAGAAACATTTTGAGACAGAGCTGAAATTTTAAAAAGAGACACATATTCAGGTTCGCCAAGGTTGGTGAAGCTGAAAAACCATTTGTTTTCCGGATGTGAGCTTTCCCTGAGGAGGTAGCCCAAGGCGTATGATTCAATTGTTCTTAAAAATTCCGTTCAGCTAGAAACGTATTGAGACAGAGCTGAAATTTGAAAAAGAGACATATAATCAGGTTCCCCAAGCTTGTGGAAGCTGAAAAACCACTTGTTTTCCGGATGTGAGCTTTCCTTGAGGAGTTCGCTCAAAGCGAATATTTCAATTATTGATAAAACTCTCATTCAGCCAGAATAGACAATTTTTGAGACATAACTCAAATTTGAAAAAGAAACATATATTCAAGTTCCCCAAGGTTGGCGAAGCAGAAAAACCAGTTTTCCGTATCTGAGCTTTACCTGAGGAGTTAGCCCAAGTCGAATCTTTCAATTGTTGGTAAAACTCTCATTAAGCTAGAATAGACAATTTTTCAGACATAACTCAAATTTGAAAAAGAAACATATATTCAGGTTCCCCAAGGTTGGGGAAGCTGAAAAACCATTTGTTTTCCGGATGTGAGCTTTCCCTGAGGAGGTAGCCCAAGGCGTAT
>NW_015393136.1:0-5069 GCF_001527695.2 Protobothrops mucrosquamatus
TTACAATCAAGTACTTAATAAACAATGTGTTGTCTGGGTCCATTAGTAATTAAGTGGTATATATTAACTTCTTCAATCTAGATCCATTGTTGCACCATCACATGTTTCCTCTCTTCTTCCAGTGGTACCTATTTTCCCACACTAGGCAAGTACAATTCTTATTGTTATTAGTAAATATACAATTGAATATCAACATCTTTGTTACAGTTTTCTCATGATATCAATAATGTGCGTTTTAGATTACTTTTCTAACCAAAATATATCTTAATTGCATTTGCACATTTGGGTAACCAAAAGCTTCCCTTATTCAAACTTCTTGGCGTTTGTGCCAATTCTTAAAAAAACAAAAACCTAGGGGGCTTTGTCCCTCGTACATTCATGAATAAATAAGTAAAATAAACGTAAGGAATACGTACCAAGCATCTCAACCAAGATCTCTTGAGCTTAATGTACAGTTCCTTTCCTTCAATTGACGCCCTTGGTGTTGAGGAAGCAAGGAATGAGACATCTGTTGAAAATCCATGCTTGGCTTCAAAAAGACAGCAACATTCATTTGAAACCAGATCTTGTCTGAGGTAACCCTTGGCCAAAAGGTCTTGCCAAGTTCTCAGCGTGAGATGCGTTGCTAACGGGGAAGGCAAACAGAAGAAGCAGTGTTAATAAAGTGAGCCAAACAAGCTTTGGTAGACTTGAAGGAACTTCAGTCAAGGAGTGTTTTGCTCCTTGTATGACGCAGTTCTCAAACTGGGCACCTTACAAAAAGATTCCTCACTCATCCACAATTAAACTCAACTTGAACGATAGCCATCTCTAGTGTAATTATATGTTGAGGGGCAACGGCAATCAGGAGGAGCTCTAATTGCAAATCACATCCACACAAAACTAATTACCCAAACAATTTGTAATACAATGGAAGTAAAATAGGAACAGAGCAATAGATAGATAGGTTATAGCAATAGTCTTTCCAGAATGGTGTACGGGTGTGAGAGTTGGACACTAAGAAATGGCTGATCGAAGAATTGATGCCTTTGAACTGTAGTGCTGTGGAATGGGACAATTTGCTGTGGCCAACTCATAGTGGCCAACTCACCATGGCCAACTCATCATGGCCAACTCATTATGGCCAACTCACCATGGCCAACTCACCATGGCCAACTCACCATGGCCAGCTCATCATGGCCAACTCATCATGGTGAACTTACCATGGCCAACTCATCATGGCCAATTCACCATGGGCAGTTCATCATGGGCAGCTCACCATGAAGCTCACCATGGCCAATTCACCATGGCCAGCTCATCATGACCAGCTCATATGGCCAACTCATCATGGCCAACTAACCATCTTGTTCCATGGTTAGTGGAACAAGAAGAAGGGGCAAGCAAAGAATGTGCTGGCTTGATAACATCAAAACTGATACAAAGATGAACATCCAATAATTGTAAGAAACTGTGCTTGACAGGATAGCATGGAGAGCACTTGCCTATAAAGTCACCAAGAGTCGGACACGACTAAACAACAACAAAACAGGAATAAGGTGCAGAAAATAGGTATGGCTCAATGAAGCCATCTAATGCAATTCTACTATGCATTAGTACCAGGCATGATAGCCAACAGGAATCTTGACTTAATCAATTTCTACTTGGCGGACATTCGTAATCATAATAAAAAATACTGGTACTTAGCTTTCAAAATCCCAAGGGAAGGAATTCAACCTTGAAAACTAAGTCATCGCCAACAGATAATAACAAAAAAATATGAATGAGGAGGAAGCAGGGAACGCAGATGGTTTATGATAAACAGGGACAGCTGAAATATGGGGAGGAGGGCAGAGATGCTGCACCATCAGGCTTGCAAGATTTGGTTATTGTAGCCACTCTAGATAAATAATAATAATTCCTTATTCCTCGTGTGAAGTTTGATTTCCTAGTCTGCCTACCCAGTGGGGCAGACAGCCTTCTCCCTATCTGTGCCTTGGTAAGAAAGAAGAGAGGAGTGATAACCATAAAATTAAAAAAAAAAAGATATTTCCAAAAGGACTTTACAGCGAGTGTCCAGTCATTCCTTAATTTTTGCTGATCCTTGTGGAAACAGCATCAATCACAACAGGATGCGCTGCCAAAGCATTGTGAGTGTAATCTTCGTTTAGAGGGCCAAGCTGTTTACGGAAAGGGAATGGGGAGGGGGCGGGGAGCTTCCAGATTCTGCAATCAGCTAATGGCCTGGTTTTGCAGAGGCAGAGAGATGATTGCTGCGGGAATCCATCAGGGCCATAAAACGAGAGGCGTCTGTTGTCTCATGTGGATCATCTGGAAGGCACAGAGAGTCTAAAATGCAGTTCGTGGGGAGTTAAGGGTGCCTCCACTGCTTGGGAAGCTGCATGGGTTAACAGTTGACTCCTGGATCAGATTCAAGGTTTTTTAAAGCCTCTGCGGCTTGGTATCCGGATATCTGGGGAATCACCTTCTCGCATTGGTTTCTGCCCATCCTGAAAGACCCATTCAAAAAGATCTAGTAAGATCTAGGGCATTCTGCTCTTGAAGGACAGTTGCGATCAGGAACCACAAGGTTCCATTTTCTGGGTTCACCCCAGAGGAGGAGGAAGAGGAGGAGGAGAAGAAGGAGGAGGCTTGTGGGGCACCGAGTTGTCCCCATGTCGAGTTAGATGGTGCAATTTGTTCCATGCCAACCCAGCCGTCCCAAGTCAGCGGGGCCAAGCTGGCTGCACCTAACTGTCTATGCCCACCCACCCACACCCACTTGCCTTTATCAAGTCAGCCGCACTGAGTGAGTGGCGTCAAGCTGGCCATGCCCACCCAACCAGGACCACCTACTGGTGGCAACACGGCAGTGACCACACAGCCATGCTTATCCAAACACGTCCACCTGGCTGCTGTGAGTCGTCCCATTTGAAGGTTGCTGATTGCAATTATGTGACTGTAGGATGCTGAAACTACCATAAATGTAAGATGATTCCCAAGAATCAGTTAGCATTTGCCCCTCCCCTCCTCCTCTTCCCCTCCCTTCTCCTTCTCCTCCTCCTTCTCCTCCTTTTGGAGATGACCAAAGGTGGGGTCAAATGCATCATCTGTCTGAAGTCTCTATGCCCCCATAAAAACCTTAACTCCAGCCCCCTTGGAAGTCTGTTGACTCATATCTGGTGCCAATTCACCTTGACCATTCGCAGTTCGGATTCTTGTGTGTAGGTAACCCGAAATAAACTTGTAGTCCTTTTGAACTCTATCTATCTTGGTTCCTGACTTCTTACACCTAATTGGTATTAGGTGGTGCAACAGTCACAATTTCAAGGATAGGTCAAGGTGGCGCAGTGGTTAGAAGGCAGAATTGCAATCCTGACGGAGCTCAAGGTTGACTCAACCTTCCATTCTTCCGAGGTCGGTAAAATGAGGACCCAGTTTAGTCAGGGCTGCAAAACACTATATAAGTCTAAGTGCTATAGCTGGTTTAGAATAGAATAGAATAGAATAGAATAGAATAGGGTAGGGTAGGGTAGGGTAGGGTAGGGTAGGGTAGGGTAGGGTAGAGTAGAGTAGAGTAGAGTAGAGTAGAGTAAGAAATAGAATAGAATAGAATAGAATAGAATAGAATAGAACAGAACAGAACAGAACAGAATAGAATAGAATAGAATAGAATAGAATAGAATAGAATAGAATAGAAAGTGGAGTGGAGTGAAGTGGAATGGAATGGAAGAGGAGAATAGGGGAATAGAATAGAATAGAATAGAATAGAATAGCAATAGCAATAGCAATGGCACTTAGACTTATATACCGCCTCACAGTGCTTTATAGCCCACTCTAAGCAGTTTATACAGTTAGCAAATTGCCCCCAATAATCTGGGTCCTCATTTTACTGACCTCGGATAGATAGAAGGCTGCGTCAACCTTGAGCTGGTCAGGATCGAACTCCTGGCTGTGGGCAGAGTTAACCTACAGTACTGCATTTTAACCACTGCGCTACCATAGCAGAATAGAATAGAATAGAATAGAATAGAATAGAATAGAATAGAAGGGACCCTTGGAGGTCTTCTAGTCCAACCCTCTGCTCAGGCAGGAAACCCTATACCATTTCAGACAAATTGCTATTGCTTTCTTCAGCAGCATTATAACTGGTGCATTGTAAACAAATGGTCGTTAAGTCAAGGACTAGCTGTACGAATGCTGCAATCAAATCAGCATTGCAGAAACTGCTGAATGTTGCCTAGTTTTCCTTGGGCCTTCAAGGCCTAGGAAGGGTACGTTTTGCTCCTTTAATGCCACTTCACTCCACTGAATTTTGCGTGATGAATAACAAAGTGAGGAGGCTTCGCGGAACGGCTGCACAATTGCTGGAAGGGCGGGTAGATCAATTCAGTTCAAATGGAAGCTTTAACACGGTAGGGCTGATTTCAGGGTTTACGGGAGGAAGTTAAGAACTTGCAATTGAAATCTGCCCGTCGGATCAGACAATATCAAATTGCGGCGTTTATCTGTTCAGCTGAAATAGTTCAGCTCAGATCATCTGCGGAGCAAAACAGCTATTGATTGTTTCCCCTTCCCCCCCCCCCCCCGACTAAATACGTACAAACAAACAGCGTTGGGTGAATAAACAACCATTCCCAGACTGTTTTGGATAGCGGGAATCTGACAAGGCCCTGGCGTAGGTCAGCAGTTCTTCTAAGCAGCAGCTATGGAGCCCTATTTTTAAAAATAAAAATGAATCCAGCAAATGTTTGAAGTCTTATGAGACTGCCAGTTCTTGCACGCTCGAAATGTTCTTGCAAAAGGTCTTGTGGGAGCCGAAATATGCAAACGCTCACTTTGTTTTGATTATTTGCTGCCATATGCCATTCAACAAGGTCTTCTTCTTCTTCTTCTTCTTCTTCTTCTTCTTCTTCTTCTTCTATCTTCTTCTTCTTCTTTTCTTCCTCCTCCTCCTCCTCCTCCTCCTCCTCCTCTTCTTCTTCTTCTTCTTTTCTTCTTCTTCTTCTTCTTCTTCTTCTTCTTCTTCTTCTTCTTCTTCTTCTTCTCCTCCTCCTCCTCCTCCTCCTCCTCTTCCTCCTCCTCCTCCTCCT
>NW_015393136.1:5960-15026 GCF_001527695.2 Protobothrops mucrosquamatus
TCTTCCTCCTCCTCCTCCTCCTCCTCCTCCATCTTCTCTTCCTCCTCCTCCTTCTTTTCTTCCTCCTCCCTCATCTTCTCTTCCTCCTCCTCCTTCCTCCTCTTCCCCTCCTCTTCTTCTCCTTCTCTTTTTTCTTCCTCTTCCCCTCCTCCTTCCTCCTCCTCTTCTCCTTTTCTTCCTCCTCTTCCTCCCCCCCTCCATAGCATAATACATAGCACTTCCCTCAAAGTACAGAAAAGCTACACAGGCGCTCATCCAGTTGCCCCGCCGTTCCTTCACTGTTAGATATTTTTCTTCTTCTGCCCTGGCAAGCATAATAAAAGTCTTGACCCATTTTGTCTGTTGGCAAACAGGATGGATGATTGATGTATAGCTCTAGCCAGGGATTTTGTCTGCAAATCAAATGCAGCCACCGCTGAAATAGAATTCTGGACGTCTTATTAGCCTAAAGAGGTAGCTGTTTTTTCCTGAACTAATTATAATAATGATTATAACACAGGGTTGGCCATCCATCATATTAACTCCAAGGTAAATATGACAGATCTCCACTTCTGTATTTAATCAATCCTCATCTATCCCATTAAATTGGTATCATTTGGTAATTGTGAGGAGGAGCTTTGAAGAACACAAACCTGCATACGACTCTGGAGCATCAGGTTGGACAACTGTAGCATAAATGACTCAGAGGTGCTTTTCGAAAAGGCAACTGGACTTTCTTGGGTTTTTTTTTCCCTTGAAAACATTTTGCTCTAGAAGCTTCTGCAGTTCTAACTGAAGAATCCTGAATTCCCCACCATTCAGTTTAGAACTGAAGAAGCTGCTTGGATGAGAAGCAAAACGTTTTCAAGGAAAATCTCAAGAAAGTCCAGTTGGAAAAAGTATCTCTGGGGACAACCCTGACTGGGATGACCGAGACTCTCCATAGAAATGTAGCCTAAATGCAGGTGTCCACGTTCTCCTCTGCTTCCTCAAAGCAGAAAATCTTTGCGTGTTTGGATTGCCTCCCACCCCCACCCCGAGGAGTATAAATAATCTCCATCTCAACAAAAAGGAGCATTCAGGGGCAATGTTCTTCATAGCAAGTAGACACGAAGCCTAGCAAATTAAGTCTCGGGGTTTAGATGGCTTCTGTTTTTCAGAATTCCCAGCTCTTGGGCTTACATTAAGATGGGTAATCATTTCCATCTTCCCTTCCCTATCTTTGATTCTGGGGATAAGTCACTTTTTTCAGTGCTGCTGTAACTTTGAACAATCCCTAAATGAACAATTGTAAGTCGAGGACTACAGGTAGGTAGGTAGGTAGGTAGGTAGGTAGATGGATAGATAGATAGATAGATAGATAGATAGATAGATAGATAGATAGATAGATAGATAGATAGATAGATAGATAGATAGATAGATAATTTCTCTATCTATCTCTATCAGTATCTATCTCTATGTCTATCTTTATCTCTATCTGTTTCTACCTCTATTTCTATCTATCTCTTTCTCTCACTATCTCTATACTATCTCTCTATCTCTGTCTATCTTTATCTCTCTATCTCTATCATCCCTATCCCTATCCATCTCTCTATCTGTCTATGTCTATCTTTATCTCTCTATCTCTATTTCTTATCTCTATCATCCCTATCCCTATCCATCTCTCTATTTCTCTATCTCTTTCTGTGTATCTATCTATCTATCTATCTATCTATCTATCTATCTATCTATCTATCTATCTATCTATCTATCTATCTATTAATAAAACATACACATATATGTGTGTATATATATATGTGTGTGTGTGTGTATATATATATATATACATTTGTGGTTGTTAACTTGAGAGCTTCCTCAAATTGACAACAGATGGGTAACTAATCAGACCTAGACTGAGCATAACCTTCATGCTGAACCAGTCCAATTTTGAGCGTTTCTGGCTGGCTGATCAATGAAAGACAACCTCCCTTATGTCATACCTTCGTCAGGCTGATAATTCTTCTTCTCCTCCTCCTCCTTTCCCAAAGACATATTTACACACACCCCTGCCTGATCCGAGCCCTTTCCATTCCTACATTTCCATTCTCTTTTCATCACAAACAGGACGCCTGGGCTTCGTCCCCAATTTTCCCCCTGCAGAGGGATCTGTGTTGTCTCCCTGGCTTCCACCTGCCTCTGGAGGTAATTTATTTCCTTCCGTAAAGAAATTCAGCTGCCACACTTAGCCAAGGAGCCCTGAATCTCATCCAGAGCTGGCCGGCAGATGAAGAAGAAGCGCAGGTGTTCGAAGGACCGCTCTTAATTCGACTGTCCTAAGTCCCAGCTGCTCCTTAGCCAAGGAGATCAAAAAACCACTGCTGCTTCACAGATGTTGCCTAGGTGGGAGAAATAGGCACAGGTAGTCTTCGACCGTTAGAACCGGAATGTTCTAGAGGTTGTTCAGTAAGTTGTGCCCGATTTAATGACCTTTTCTGAAAGAGGATCTCTGCAGTTAAGTGAATCACGTGGTGATTCAGATAAACAAATCTGGTTGCTCTCATTGACTTTGCTTGTTAGAAGCCAGTTGGGAAGGTTGGAAATAAGTGAAGGCAGGATCCCAGGACAGGGTAACCCTTCTCAATACGAGCCAATAGCCAAGCACGTGAATGTTGATTACAACAGGGGTCCCCAATTTCTGATCCACAGACCGGCACCGGTCCACGGCACGCCAGCAACCAGGCGGCACAAACAAGTGAATTCCCATCTTGGGGATGCAGGCTGCATGCAAAACCTCACCCCTCCAGTCTGCGGAAAAACCTTGCTCCAACCGGTCCCTGGTGCCCAAAAGGTTGAGGGCCTCTGGATTATGGGACCGTGGAGGATGCTGTAAACGCGAACACCCCAGCTGCAAGTCACTTTTTTCCAGTGCTATTGCAACTTTGAAATGGAACGAGAAGACCTTGGAGAACTCTACCCTACTTCAACTTTGAAGGTGGAATCTTCTTCAAGGTATCGGCTATTGAGTACTTTGAGTACTTCATAACAGATGAGGACTATCTAGTCAAATTCCAGGCGAGGTTTGCAATGGAAGGATGCAACTAAACTACAGCATCCTCAAAAGATTATCATTCTGTTTTGGGTTAAATAATTTTCCCTGTTGAGATCATCCTCTCTTTTTTTTGGAAGTTGGTTATTCTTAGAATAGTATTCTAATGTAAAGTTGAAATTTGCTTCCTTGCAGTATATAATGCTGCTGCTGCTGCTTCTTCTTCTTCTTCTTCTTCTTCTTCTTCTTCTTCTTCTTCTTCTTCTTCTTCTTCTTCTTCTTCTTCTTCTTCTTCTTCTTCTTCTTCTTCTTCTTCTTCTTCTTCTTCTTCTTCTTCTTCTTCTTCTTCCTCTTCTTCTTCTTCCTCTTCTTCTTCTCCTNTCCTCCTCCTCCTCCTCCTCTTCTTCTTCTTCTTCTTCTTCTTCTTCTTCCTCCTCCTCCTCCTCCTCCTCCTCTTCTTCTTCCTCCTCCTCCTCCTCCCTCCTTCTTCCTCTACTTCTTCCTCAAAAAACAGTTCAGTTGCTTTTTTGGGGGGGAAAAAGCACCTTTGAGACAACTATGATCTGGATAACCAGAATCTCTACAGACATTCTCTTATTCTTTAGTAGCTTAGTAGCCATCCAGGGAATTGAACCCGAACCAGCAAGAAGGTCCTGATGGACATCCAGGGAGAAACTTGAGATGGCCTCCAAAGCAGTGTTCCTTTAGCGACTGCAGGTAAGTCTAAAGCATTGCCAAAGTGATCCTTTCCTTCTGTTGACTGAGAAACACGATGACTTGCAGAATGAAAACCCTTGAAGTGATGACAGCCAGGTTTATTTTAATTCCAGAGTGCCAACTCTCTCACATACATTCGTTCAATGTGCTAAGAGGCGAGCATTCCCAACTGCAGGCTGTGAAATTCTTTCTTCCTGCCTTTCCGGTGACCTTACATTTAGCTGATTTTTTTTTTCCCCCATAAGTGACCCTTACACTCTTGGGAGTCAGAAGCTGGCTGGAGAAACTTGCTTGAAGGACAACTGAATTCAGATGTCAGCAAAAAAATACAGAGAAAGAAACACAAATGTGTGAAATTTATCACAGAACGGAATGGCAGCTTCTCTGTCTCAAAGGTGCTTTTCCAACAGGTTACTGGACATTCTTGATTTTTTTCCTTGAAAAATGTTTCGCTTCTCATCTAAGAAGCTTCTTCAGCTCTTCATGGATGAGAAGAGAAATGTTTTCCAGGGGAAAAAAGGAAGAAGTCCAGTTGCCTTTTGAAAAGCACCTTTGGGACCACTATGACCTGGATGATTGAGAATCTCCATATCTATGTTGTTAGTTCCACCATCCATCTATCTCAACGGACTAAAAGCAGCAATCAATTTCTCCACGTTTTTGAGACAGCATGAAATCCAGCCCTCCTGCATGGAAAGGAGATGTCCTCTTCTTGAGTTGAGGCTCATCTCTGAAGAACGCTGGACCCTTAATTCAAGGCCAACTCTTTCTCCAAGCCCCATTTGGACAACTGGGGGTTGAACCTCTGACAGGGTAAGTGGGTGCCCTTCCTCCCTCCAACTCGGCCTTCCTCTGGGGGTTCCACATCTGTCAACCAGGAAACAAGGAATGGGATGCATCCTTGCTTGGCACCCATAGCCCTGCAGATGTGATAGAAGATAACCATCGAACCTGGTTATCTTCGAGACCGCCTCCTGCCACAGATTACCCCCCACCGACCTGTACGCTCTCACAGAGTGGGTCTCCTCAGGGTGCCGTCAGCCAGACAGTGCCGGCTGGCGACCCCAAGGGGGAGGGCCTTCTGCGTGGGAGCTCCCACCCTCTGGAACGAACTGCCCCCAGAGATCAGGGTGATCCCTGATCTCCCTTCCTTCCGCCGCGCCCTCAAAACGTGGTTGTTCCAGCTAGCGGGACTGGCCTAAGGGATTTTAAAGGGGTTTTAATTACTTTTAACTCGACATATTTAAATATTTCGTTTTAATTAAATTTTAATTAGGTATATGTTAGTATTTTATCCAATTGTCAGCCGCCCTGAGTCCGCAAGGAGAAGGGCGGGATACAAATGTAAATAATAAATAAATAAATAAATAAATAAAAAGGAAAAGCATTCATCATCCAGCAGCAGGAAAGGCCAGCAGAGATGCCCATCCCCATCTTACAGGCAGGAGAACATCTGGGACCTCAAAAATGTTCATCTGTGATCTCCGGAACCAGCCACCTGTTATTTTTAAGAATGTGTTTGAATTAAATCTTTGTAAAAGATCTGCCACCATCGGTCAAGGGAGCTCATTAATCACGAGGCCCAGACCGCCCCTAAGTTGTCTAGGCCAGGGCAAGGCAGCGGTTGATAAATTACACCTGCAGGTAGCTCATAAATCTGAAGAGTAATTTTCCTTTTATGAACAAGAGCAGGTGTGGGGAAAAAAAAATCTGGAGGTAGAGGCTTCAAAGAAGAGGACCATTACCACTCTCCAGCCAATGTTTGAATTCCTCCTAGCTCTTCCACTGTCGGCCTTACAAGGTAGACCAGGCAGGAAACACAACCACAATCTATTTTATTCTAAGGCTACATTAATAGTATCTTACAAGTCTGAAAGGACAAGTCTCCCACTGTCTTCTTGTGCAGCCTGAGAAACTAAGCAGGGTCCATTCTCTTTCTCTGCCCGTGATGCAGCTGCCATCTTTTCCTCCCTCTGATATGATTGCTTCTAAGATAATCATTTGGCCCTCCTAAAACACGAAGTGCCGTCTCAGTTGTCACTCTGCAATTTGACATTCAAAAGCCTAGAAAAACATATAAACAAACCGCCGTTCTAGGACTAGGGATGGCATGATAGCAGTGTTCCAATATTTGAGGGACTGCCACAAGGAAGAGAGGGTCAACCTATTCTCTAAAGCACCTGAAGGCAGAAAAAGAAACAATGGATGGAAACTAATCAAGGAGAGAAGCAACCTGGAACTAAGGAGAAATTTCCTGACTGTGAGAACAATTAACCAGTGGAACAGCTTGCCTCAAGAAGTTGTGAGTGCTCCATCCCTGGAGGTTTTCAAGAAGATACTGAACAGCCATTTGTCTGAAATGGTGCAGGGTCTCCTGCTTGAGCAGGGGGTTGGACTAGAAGACCTTTAAGGTCCCTTCCAACTCTGTTATTCTGTTATTCTAGATTACGTAGCTATCTATCACACAGATATTAGACCCAGGACCACAAACAGATTCTAAGTCTCTCTGGGTTTGTGTCTGGGAGTCTTACCATCCCTCTTGTTTGTGTTGCCAAATTTCAACAATGTGATTGCTGAAAGTGAGTAGAAACATTGTCTGGAGATGCTGATGGATAGAGTAGGAAGATTTCATTATTTCTTTTCTTTGATGAGTGTGACAAACATTTTAAAAGCACATCTCTGTCTTTCTAAGTTCCCACTCCACAAGAGCAGGCTGGGCTCTAATGGATGAATTTAAAAATAAACCTCTCACTCACTGACTATGACTAACCTCCATCCCAAAATAGTTTTGATTCACCAGACCCTTGGCCACCACAAATCAATATTCTGATGGCTTGCAACTTCTTCTGTCTTTCATCTCACCCTTTTTTAACAGAATAACAGAATGACAGAGTTGGAAGGAAGCTTGGAGGGGTCTTCTAGTCCAGCAAGAGACCCTATACTATTTCAGACAAACAGTTGGCCGATCTCTTCTTAAAAACTTCCAATGTTGAAGCATCCACAAGTTCTGGAGATAAGTCATTCCACTGATTAATTGTCTTAACTGTCAGTAAATGCTTGGTAGAGCTGTATAAAAATTCAATCCGGAGATTTACTTCTAAGGCAACTGAGCTGAAACTCTAAATTCTATCAACTTTTAAAAGAGAAAAATGGAGTTAGCTTGATTCATCTAAGTCAGGGGTCTTCAAACTTGGCCCTTTTATGACTTGTGGACTTCAACTCCCAGAATTCCTCAGCCAGGCACACTGGCTGAGGAATTCTGGGAGTTGAAGTCCACAAGTCATAAAAGGGCCAAGTTTAAAGACCCCTGACTTAAATCTAACAAACAAAACGGAGGCTGGCTGAGGAATTCTGGGAGTTGAAGTCCACAAGTCACAAAAGGGCCACGTTTGAAGACCCCTGATCTAAGTGAACTGGATGCCTGTAAGTAACTGTGAATTATTTGGAATTGTGCATCCACATCAAAAGGCTCTTCTTGAATCAATTTAGGAAGCAGACTGATCCTGTTTGACAACCTGAACGTCCAAATCTAATTGGAATGATTTCTGGAGTCGATTTAGGTTGGCAAATTCGATGTTCTAAATGGAACTATAATTTAAAACAGATTTTTGCCTACACAGCCTTCTATTTTGTCCTTCACTCGCAGAGACATCTACTGGCTACTCACAACTCTACAGGACGATCATTCTTAAGAAACTCAAGCTGAGATCCGATAACAGAGTTCGCAAGAGGTGATCTATCTTATCACACCTTCCTTTGAAAAGAAAAAGAAAAAGAAATGTGTGCTAGTACAACAACAGCACAGACTTCAGCAGATGTTTCATGCCGTTTTGAAAATTCTCATTCAGAGGAAACTGAGCTTGTTGGAGCCTAGCACAGCTCCTTTGATTAAAAAAAAAATTTTGGAGATTCCGTATGAAATCTTTATTAGGGATGTAGACCGGCATCAGGAGGGTGGGGTATGATCATTAAAAAGTCATAGAGGTAAACCTATAAAAAAAATCTAAAAAAGAGAAAAAAATAGAAGATATAAAGGATATATGATTAAAAACAGAAAGTATATACGGTACATTTTTAAAAAATCTGCAGGAAGGAATAGATGGAAAGATTGAGATGACTATAGCGATCAAGATGGACGGATGGATGGATGGACGGACGGAGAGATATGAATACAGAAGAGTAGATCAAGAAGACTAGATAGACGTGATAGATAGATAGATAGATAGATAGATAGATAGATAGATAGATAGATAGATAGATAGAGATAGATAGATAGATAGATAGATAGATAGATAGATAGATAGATAGATAGATAGATAGATAGATAGATAGATAGATATGGATGGATAGAGAGATGCTAGATAGATAGATGCTAAGATAGATAGATAGATAGATAGATAGATAGATAGATAGATAGGACATGAATATAGAAAACTATTAATAGATAGATAGATAGATAGATAGATAGATAGATAGATAGGACATGAATATAGAAAACTATTAATAGATAGATAGATAGATAGATAGATAGATAGATAGATAGATAGATAGATAGGACATGAATATAGAAAACTATTAATAGATAGATAGATAGATAGACAGACAGACAGACAGACAGACAGACAGACAGACAGACAGACAGACAGACAGACAGACAGGACATGAATATAGAAAACTATCAAGAAGATTAGATAGATGATAGACAGAAGATAGATAGATAGATAGATAGATAGATAGATAGATAGATAGATAGATAGATAGATAGATAGATAGATAGATATGGATGGATAGAGAGATGCTAGATAGATAGATGCTAAGATAGATAGATAGATAGATAGATAGATAGATAGATAGATAGATAGATAGGACATGAATATAGAAAACTATTAATAGATAGATAGATAGATAGATAGATAGATAGATAGATAGATAGATAGATAGGACATGAATATAGAAAACTATTAATAGATAGATAGATAGATAGATAGATAGATAGATAGATAGATAGATAGGACATGAATATAGAAAACTATTAATAGATAGATAGATAGATAGACAGACAGACAGACAGACAGACAGACAGACAGACAGACAGGACATGAATATAGAAAACTATCAAGAAGATTAGATAGATAGATAGATAGATAGATAGATAGATAGATAGATAGATAGATAGATAGATAGATAGATAGATAGATAGATAGATAGATAGATAGATAGATAGATCAAGTTATAATATGGGGAACCTTTTGGGAGCAAGGGGGAAAATAATCACCTCCTCCTAAAACACATACCCACACATTATCTCTAGAATCATGATTCTAATTATGGCCCATTTAGCTCCC
>NW_015393136.1:15639-18214 GCF_001527695.2 Protobothrops mucrosquamatus
CACCCACCCACCCATCCACACAACCACCCAAGCCGGTGAAGCTGACCAGGGTCTTCTTCAATACGAGCAAAACCAACTCCTGCAGTTTTACTTAGCGGCTTGTTTACGATGCCACCGAGTCGTGGTTGGCTTATTCAAGAGTGGACTGTTGTAAGTCGAGGACTACAGTACTCCTCGACTTAAATTGCTCATTTAGTGACCGTCCAAAGTTAACAACGGCACTGAAGAGAGTGACTTATGGCTGTTTTTCACACTTAGGATCGTTGCAGCATCCCCAGGGTCACGTGGTGAAAATTCAGATGCTGATTCATATTTATAATGGTTGCCGTGTTCCGGGATCACCTTTTGTGACCTTCTAACAAGCAAAGCCAATGGGGGAAGTCTGATTCATTTAACGGCCATGTTACTAACTTAACGACGTCAGGATGCAGCTAACCACTGTGGCAAGAACGGTCGCAAAATGGGGCAAAATTCATTTAACCAATGTCTTGCTTATCCACAGAAATGTCAGGCTCAATTGTGGTCTTAAGTTGAGGACTACCTATATGAAGAACAATGGTCTTCTATCACCAACTTCTAAGCCAGGAACCTCAATCTTCATTATCCCAAAGATGCTTTTTCAGGAGGCAACTGGACTTTCTCATTTTTTCTTTGAAGTATCACTTCTCATCCGAGAAGCTTCTTCAGCTCTGACTGGATGGTGGGGGAATGGAAGGATTTATACTCCTTGCAGACAGCTGGTCATTTGCCTTCTTTTAGAGGGTTGTTAAAGCTACCTGGAGGTTTATCTGTGTCCTCGGGGTCACCTGAGTAGTGCAAACTGGTGTGAAGTCTTCTTGGAACTGTGGAAAGTCGGATGATGTCGGATCCCTCCCCACTCTGTTCAGAGCGGGCTGTTAAAAAAAAAAAACAAGGAAGCCCAGTTGCCTCGTGAAAAAAGCATCTTTGGGATAACTATGACCTGGATGACTGAGAATTTCCGTAGACTCAATCTTCATTCATCGCAGATGTGGCAAACTTCCCCCCAAAGAGTCGGCCCCCATCAGCTCCTTCCTGCCCAAGCCTGACTTATTCACAACCAATTTAGCTGAAGAAGGAGCAAACATCTCTTTCTCAGGGCAGATGGCACCCAACTACTTGGCAGAACTCCACTGATCTTTACTTGCTCCAGCAATTCTCAGCCAAGTGTGGAAGGCTACAGATAACTCTAACCTTCATCAAGCAGGGATAGAATGACCTGGGTTAACAAAGTCAGGCTCCTGGCTTTCCTTTTGCATTTTAAAAAATGGCTGGAGACCTATCAAAGCCCCTTGAATTTTATGAGAGAGGGGGGGGGAGGGAGGGAGGGAGAGAGAGAGAGAGAGAGAGATGTAACCATTTTTCATTCAGCAAATCCAGCTGAGCTGAACTAATAAATTAACATATTATTTGCATGGGCGTCCATTACAGTTTCATAAGGAATGTTATTAGAAATGAGAAGCTGGTCATGCAGGTCTACTAGCTCAAGGCTGAAATTGGGGAAACTTGGCCAAGATTGGTTGACTTGGATGTGGTGCTCCTAGTACTTACGATCCATCCATGGACAGTGGAACTATCAACATGTAAAGGGCAAGCCAGAGCAAATCCGGCGTTCTCGTTCTCCTTCTCTCTCTCTCCTCACTTCGGAACCTGCCAACAGGAAGGGGAACCCAAGTTTAATTTGCAGCAGCTTCCAGTCAACCCATCCAAAACATGACCCCCTGTGCTAATTCCAGTTTAGTGTAAGGCTACGTTAACAGAATCTTGCAAGTCTGAAATACAAATCTCCCGTTATCTCCTTTACAGACTGAGAAACTAGGGAGAATCCCTTCCGAGTCTCTTTCTCTACCAGATTCAACTGGTTCGGACCAATTCGGCAGAACCGGTAGCTAATTTTTTGTTGACTTTGACGAACCAGCTGAAGCTCTACCCCTTTTTTTGCCCACTTCCGGAAGTCCGTTCTGAACCAGGGAGCCCTCCCAGGCCCAGAACGACTCACCAGAAGTGCATGGACGCCACTTCCGGAAGTCTTCAGAGGCCCAGACCCAGAATGGACTTCTGGAAGCAGCGTCCACACAGAGAACCGGTTGTTCAGGAATTTGAATCCCACCACTGTTCTCTACCCATTATACAGCTGTGGCCTATGTCTCAACTGCCTGGGAAATCGGGAGATTCAGGCTGTTCAAATGAATATAAGGATTTATTGCAAGCTTAAGTTCTCGCCAAGAATCTGGCCAAGTGACCGTTAAGGGAAATGCACGGGAGTTAAGAATAGTAAGGAATTCAAGGTAAGCCGGACTTAAATCTCTTGTGGGCATGAAGGGACTTGTGATTGATGATGTATTTGACCCCTCCCTTGGGCTCAGCCTGGTCATCTCCTACTACACTATGCTGCCTGTAATCTGACCTTTCCCTACGCAGTTCCACCTATCATTATATATTGACGAACAACAGCTGCCAACCTATACCTGTCATTCCACCCACAGGATGCTCATAGCAGCCAACAGCCAAGCCCTCCCTCTCAATTATAAATTCTTTCCCATTCCAGGGGGGAAAA
>NW_015393137.1:0-3163 GCF_001527695.2 Protobothrops mucrosquamatus
ATTTCGGACACACGGGGGGGGGGGGGGAGATATTTTTACAAGAAAGAGTAGCAGGTTGAGTTGGGGAAGAAATACAAAGGAGGAGGGCAACTGGCTGACGTGGCCCCCTTTGAGAAATATGCAATACTCGGATTCCTTTCCCTTTTTTTAAAAAAAAATAATCTGGGGGGGGGGAGGGAAGAGGAGTCGATTATATTTTCCATGCTGGGGAAAAAATAAAATAAATAACCCGAAGAGTTGAAGGCCTGATCTGGAATCTGCAAGTTGAGAGATCAAAAACCAAACACCACTGGTCTCTTTCTTTCTTTCTTTCTTTCTTTCTTTCTTTCTTTCTTTCTTTCTTTCTTTCTTTCTTTCTTTCTTTCTTTCTTTTTCTTTCTTTCTTTTTCTTTCTCTTTCTTTCTTTCCTTCTTTCTTTCCTTCTTTCTCTCTTCCTTTCCTTCTTTCTTTCTTTCTTTCCTTCTTTCTTTCTTTTTTCTTTCTTTCTTTCCTTCTTTCTCTCTTTCTCTTTCTTTCTTTCTCTTTCTTTCCTTCTTCCTTTCCTTTCTTTCTCTTTCTTTCTCTCTCTCTCTCTCTTTCTCTCTTTCCTTCTTTCTCTCTCTTCTTCTTTTTTTCTTTCATAACCCCATTTTTCATAATTGAACTCACTCGGCTCGGTCATAAGCCTTGCCGGCTTATATCTGGCACTGGCTATTATGAAGAGATGTTTCGTGACATGTTAGATTGAAGGAAATCTTAATCCAGAGCTGAGAAAGAATTCCTCTGGCATCAGAGTTAGAGAAAAGTGGATGTTCTTTTCAAAGTCACCAATGTTTAACACTTTGTTAAACGACTAAATTATTTCAGAGGGGAGATTTTTTTTTTAAAGGGCTCATCTACACTCAATATGTTTTGAACTAATTTTAGACTCCCTCAGGAATAAAAGAAAGGTGATAAGTATCAAGAGACTGTGACAGAGAAACTAACGTTTCAAGGAACACAAATGAAGCAATTTGCTATGTCAAAATTCAGATTTATATCTTAGGTTCTCCTTACCGATTGTTAAATGGGGTAATTAAAATTTCATAATCTTAAAAGTCATGGCAGTAAGATGCTCAGAGTCTCCTGAACTGTGAGTTGGGTGGCAAATAAATTTGGTAAAAATAAAATAAAAATAGATAAATATGATTTCAAAAGATTTCCCAGGACATAAATGGCTAAAGAGGTCATACATAACTCAAAATGACCTAATATAAGATCTCTCCCTCTCTCTCTCTCTCTCTCTCTCNGAGTTCACCGGAGAAGTTTTGGCCCAGTCTTCAGCGTACCAACGAAGCCTTCTAAATTAATGGGATTAAAGAACTTAAGTTTTGGATTTTGAAAAAAAGCAGGATAAAAAGACTATTGACACTTTCGAAATGTTGCATTGGAGAAGACTTCTGAGAAGATCATGGATGGCCAAGAACTTAATGGATCATTGAAAAAAAAAAATATTAATCGAGAGTTCTCCCTTGATCCTACTAAAGATCCTACTAAAATTATCCTACTTCAGATTCATTATACGAAGACTCAGCTCTGGATAAGGCTCTGATAGAAGGAAGGGTGTAAGGAAAGAGGACAACCAGCAGAAAAGAAGGAAAAAGGGACAACCAGTAGGCATCACAGTGACAACGCGTGCTCCATTGGAAGACCTGAAGGACCAAATTAGGACCAGACAGTCATTGAGGAAATCTATCTATGTGATTGCTAAAAGTTGAGCCTGACTTGACGACACATAATCAATCATACGAACCCTAAGTTCATTAGTATAAGTCAACATACATCACGTGTGCTTTCATATATCATCATAACCACCCTTACAAATAACCCTGTATGCTTGGAATTGTGGTTATATTTCAAGTAAATGCTAATAGTGGGCTCAGGTAGAATTCTGTTAAGGTCTGCCTTCAATTTCCGGGACATTTTCTGCTGCTGCTATAGAGTCTTCTTGTTTTCATTCATAGTGCCTTGGTCAACAAGCCTTTAGTAAGTCATCCTTGACCTAGTACAGTGGCCAAGCTCAATCACTCTGGCTTATAATTAACAGATCACCTATTGGAGAATATCTGAAACTATCCCATTAAATTAAAGTGTGTGTAGTGGTTGGCGGTATCATTGACTTGAATGGCTGCTTTCACTTCTCCCAAAATATAACCCTAGGTAGTCCCCGTTTCTAACAAAGAAGACGCATACTGCTCCACACACAAAAAGCTTTGAATTCTAACTAAACTTTGAAAAAAATGCTGACACCACCAAAATCCCTTCCTCTAACTGCACTGTTTCATCCTTCTTCCAGCTGTATCTAAATAGCTTTTGTTACACAAGCGATACCACTCTCTGTCCTGCCGCACTTTTTTTGGGATTTCTCACCCCATTTGGAAAGAAAGAAAGAAAGAAAGAAAGAAAGGAGGGAGGGAGGGAGGGAGGGAGGGGGAGGAGAGGAAAGGAGAGAAGAGGGAGGAAGGAAGGAAGGGAGAGGAAGGAAGGAAGGAAGGAAGGAAGGAAGGAAGGAAGGAGAGGAAGGAAGGAAGGAAGGAAGGAAGATTGTTTGGGAGAGTAATAACAAGAACTGCAGTTCTAATCTCACACAGAAGTGTCAAGTATTGTGTTTATCGGACATTCATAAATGAAATGGAAGATTCTAACTTTGCTTCCCATTTACTACTGGAAATAACCAACCTGAGAGATCCGTGGGGACGGAAACGCTCAGGTGCCACCGCCTTCACTCATTCCACATCGAGCATCAACCCTCAGCCAAATCTGCCAATCCCCCCCCCCACTTTTAGTCCCCGGCCACAGCCACTCCCCGCAACCAGCTTCAACAGTTCAGAATGCCAGCTGGTGAAATGGCTTCGGGAAAGGCAGGCGAGGCAAGACAGACAGTTTAATTAGGCAGTTTGCTATCACTCGATCCGGGAGCTGCAGCCAGCAGGTTAAAAAAGAGCAAGTGTAAAACTCCACTCAGCCCCCAATAAGGGAAGGGGGTCTGTGGGGGGGGGGAAATAAGAGTCAGGGGATACTTCTGATGGCAGGTCCTTTCAGTGACACTGGCGTCAGGTTGGCTACAGATGAATAGAAGCAATGTGGCCATTACAAGGAGAAGAACGGCCCAGTTAAAAGACCAATCACTTGCCCTGGATTGATT
>NW_015393137.1:3796-14544 GCF_001527695.2 Protobothrops mucrosquamatus
TCTTAAAAGTCATGGCAGTAAGATGCTCAGAGTCTCCTGAACTGTGAGTTGGGTGGCAAATAAATTTGGTAAAAATAAAATAAAAATAGATAAATATGATTTCAAAAGATTTCCCAGGACATAAATGGCTAAAGAGGTCATACATAACTCAAAATGACCTAATATAAGATCTCTCCCTCTCTCTCTCTCTCTCTCTCTCTCTCTCACACACACACACACACACACAAAGCATTTTGAGCACATGACCTTGGGGTCGTTGCAATGGTGAAAAACAATCATAATCACTTTTTAATTGCCATTGTAACATCGCTAAATGAATGAATCCAACTCTAATGGATTAGTTGAACATCAGACAAAAACAAATAATCACACTGGAGCTTCCCAGGTTTATATTGCTGCAGTGGTTGTGTCCATAAACTACATTTCACCACTGTGTGTCCATCACAAAAAAAAAAAATTCATTGAAGCACTGAAATTCCCCAAAACCATAATTTATGGTACTTAGGACTCCTGCCCTACCTGGGAGAGATATGTAGATGGAAGGGGGGTTTTAAAATGTTGTAACCATTTTCCTACTGTTGAAATAGCCCATCACCAAATGTCCCTGTCAAAAAAGGCTTTAATTACTTTGGCACCGACGCCACTTATAATCACCTGTCATTAGCAACAACGCTTGCATCTGTTTACACGTCTGTCAGTAACGCAGCCCCAGCTGAAGCTGACAAGCCTAAGACAAGGTCTTGCTTGGATGTGGCCCCAGATGTGCAAAGGTCATTTTAAGGTTATTCCCTCTCTGGTGTGGGGTGTGAAGAGATTCCAAGAGGTAGCAAGAGATGCGCCCAAGAGATATTTCAGCAGATGTCCTCTCCATACATATATATGGAGACTTCTGTTCAATCTTATCCTTCAAGAGATTTGTTTTGATGTATCAGGAAATGTCTATGGAGATTCTCAGTCATCCAGGGCATAGTTATCCCAAAGATAAGACGTTTCGCTTCTCGTCCAAGAAGCTTCTTCAACTCTGTAGAAGCTGAAGAAGCTTCTTGGATGAGAAGAGAAATGTCCAGTTGCCTCGTGAAAAAGCATCGTTGGGATGTTTTCAAGGAACATCACCTTAAAGCAGAGAACTCCTGCCTAAAATTCCAGGACTAAAGTTCTCCCCCCCCCCCCCAAAGTCTCAGGTATAACCCCCCACCCAATACTTCCAATTTTTATTACCAAATCGCAATCTTAAAAGCAACAGACAGGAAGAATGCATAAGTTAAAGTAAACTTGACAAACTCTTCTGATGAAAACTTAGGAATAAATCTCAGATGCACTTTACAAGATGACTAGAAAAAAAAAAGTATTGATTGAAAAACTGAGAACGAAGCCTCAGCTGAATGCCTTCTGTTGGTATCGGGTACAGTTTACTCCCGTGCAGTAATTTACATCTGAAGTTGTTTCTCCCCCTCTTCCCTAGTTCTTTGCCCCTCCTTTATGGCCTTGAAGCTAAGCAGTTATTGGTGGTTGACATAATTGGATCTCCGTCTGGAGAACCGCTGAGACTTGATTCATCTCTCATACCAATCCTATGAGCTCTGGTCCAGTTTCTTTCTATCTCAGTGTAAATGAAACAAAGAAATATAGATCTGGACCTTGCCATAGCCATGATTTTGGGGAGTTGGGCTCATAGCAGGTCACTGATATGCTATGGAAATATGGAAGGCAATAGCTTGCCTTCAGAAGTTGTGGGTGCTTCATCACTGAAGGTTTTTAAGAAGAGACCGGACAGCCACTTGTCTGAAATGGTATAGGGTCTCCTGCTTAAGCAGGGGGTTGGACTAGAAGACCTCCAAGGTCCCTTCCAGCTCCATTCTGGTTGATTGACTGAAATGTGCTCCTGCTTATGCCGGGGGTTGGACTAGAAGACCTCCAAGGTCCCTTCCAACTCTGCTATTCTGTTGTTGGACAACGTAGGGCAGAAATGTTTCCCGCTCTGGTGTAATGTGGATCAACCATGCATTAAGTGAGCTGCGATGTCTTGGTAGGTACACGGTCCTGGAGGAAGACGAGGAGAATAATTTTTGCAGAAGTTGCCTTCGTGATGAAAAGGGCAATGATACAGTCCCAGAAGAGAGCTATCCCTGTTAAAGAAGACTGAAAATGGGGCCTTAATAGATGTAAGTGTAAGATTTCTTCAGGCAAATGCTCAAAGGAAGCTGAAAGAAGATACCAGGCCCACAGCAGTCACTCTTCACCATTTTCACCTTCACCATTTTTAACATTAAACATCCATCGGAAAGCCACTCTGGTTTTCATTTGGGAAAATTATGTGTCATTAGCAAGGGGGGGTTCCTCCTCTACTTGTTTCGGATTTGTCCACGGTTTTGGCGGTACCTGAGACTCGAGAAGCAATCATCTGCTTAATCACTTGTGAAATTTCCTTAAACCTGCTCTTCGTTTGGGTAAATTAAAAGGCTCCCTGCGAGGACCTCGTCACGGGCCCGGCGTTTCAAGGAACGGCAGTCTACGTACTTTGAAACTTGCAAAGGAAAAAAGTCTGCAACGGCCAAAGAAACATGTGGCAACATTTGATGCTAAATTTGAAATGCATTTTCTGCCCTCGTTACACACCTGAAACTGAGCCAAGGTCTCTTCTTCGCTTCGCATTAGACGGAAACCCAAACTGGCCCCAGTGACTATAAACGTTTAGTGTTTGTCTTGGCTCCTACCTGTATCAGATTCAGACCGAGGAATCTTAGCAAAGAAATTACATGGGATAAAATGGATATTTCTAAATTAGAAGCCTGCAATTCCAGAGGCTCCCTATATGGGTTTTCTGTTTCATCTAATCCTGATGGAGAGAAAATTGTGTGGATCTGACAACAAAAAGCCAAAATGCTTTTGCCTTTGCGGGCCAAATGCTTCTTGTTTTGATTATATTGGAGATTTAGAAACAAAATAAAGATCAAGATCAGTTACAGCTTGTTAGCAAATCAAACGGGGGCCGTAGGTTAAAAGCAGTGGGAAACTTGGAGAAAGTTTTAAACAAAGCAGCAGACGTTATAATGAAAGCAAGTTGGCTATTGATAGCATGCTCCGCTAAATCGCAAATGTTGGGTCCCATACAATATTTGTTACCTCTAAGGCAACACGTTAATCAGCAGTCAATACAGTAGGGTGGAGGATTGTTGAATTATTAGTGAATTTTGTATTATTTTTAAGTAAAACATAGATAGCCTGCTCAGTATTGTACAGGGAAGGCTCAAATTCACAAAACATACAGTGTGAAACTCTAACTTAGAACAAACGTTATTTACTTTTAAATAGTAGCAGCCATAATACAATTATGGATAAGCACAGATTTTATGCGTCTAGATAAACTATGCTTGGTATTCCCTAAATGACAAAGAAAAATCTATCTATCTATCTATCTATCTATCTATCTATCTATCTATCTATCTATCTATCTATCTATCTATCTATCTATCTATCTATCTATCTATCTCTATCCATCTCTATCGCTATCTATCTATCTATCTATCTATCTATCTATCTATCTATCTATCTATCTATCTATCTATATCACTATCCTGTCCTATCTATTTATCTATCCGTCCATCCATCCATCCGTCTATCTATCTATCTATCTATCTATCTATATCACTATCCTGTCCTATCTATTTATCTATCCGTCCATCCATCCGTCTATCCGTCTATCCATCTATCTATCTATCTATCTATCTATCCATCCATCCATCCATCCATCCATCCATCCATCCATCCATCCATCCATCCATCCATCCTTCCTTCCATCTATCCCTGGCAGTGAAAAGCCAAATATGTTGGGGCCAACATCCCACAGCAGAGGGCTTTTTTTCTGCATAATCCTACCATAGTTGTCTTCCCCCTTCAGCTTTTAATGTGTGGACAGATATATCCTGGAGGAAGCAAATCTTCAAATATCAGAGACCTGAACTGAACTGATTGACTGATTGTTTGCTGTCAAGTCTGTGTTGATTCTTGTCCACCACATAGATAAACCTTTTCTTATCTTTCCCCCACTGACCTTTTGGGTCTCCCAACCTTTAAAAAAAAAGGGGGGGGGAGAAGAAAAGAAAAAAAATGGAGGGAAGGAAAAAATTGATAATAATGAAAACAACAAAGACTGGAGGTGAAATATTTTAACAAAAGGAGCCATAGAAGTAGAAGAATTAGAGCAATGCCCCTCAATCTTGGTGACTCTATGAAGAGTGGACTTCAATTCCCAGAATTCCCCAGCCAGTAAAGCTGGCTGGGAATTCTGGGAGTTGAAGTCCACCCATCTTAGAGTTGCTGAGATTGAGAAACACCGAATTAGAGTAAGAAGATTAATGCCTTGATGTTAGGAGAGACAAATTGCTTATAGAAGCTAAGTGAACATACCTACAGAAATATATCGCCACATTCCCAGGTCGGCGGTAGATGACATAAAGGTTTCCTTTTGCATCATTAGCTTTGGCTATAATAAATGAGACCCTCCATCTGATATATCAGCCTGCAAAGAAACCACAGCTGTTTTGCTCCAGCAAGAGAGGTGCATAGCTGTGTCGCACCTGAGTCTTTACACACTTAATAAGCCCTTTTCTACACGCCGATTGGCAAATTCAGAACATCTACTGTACTGTTAAAAAACATTATCTATGGATAATTAACCCGGTCAGGATACCAAGGTCCTAACATGGATGCCCTCATAATTCTCCACTAAGGGAAAGTCGGTATAAAATTAGGATAACATATTAATAATTTTTAAAAACAAGGCTGGATGAGTCTTGTTAGGTTGTTCAAGACGACACAACGGAGTTCCCAAGAGAGCTGAAGAATATTTGCTTGGCTTCTATCAATAAGATTCTGGTTTTTGCTTTTTATTTTGTTTATTTCCTATCCAAAGTCAGATCTTGGCCCTTTAGAGAGATTCCTTCACATGTGCTGCATATTACATTATTAATTAGAGTGATTATTCTATTTTGATTTTTGGTTAGGATTAGAAGCGATTTTTCAAACTGTATAATCTATACTGGATAACCTAGACCTCAAAGCAAGGAATAATATTATTCTAAAACATTATAAACATATTCTCAAAAGGTCCCACATCGTTCAAAGAGCAAGGGAAAATATGCGTCATTTTGCATACTTTAAACAGGCTGCTGTGTGCATAATTTCCTGGACTGTTTAAATGAGAAATCAAATTTAACAAGATGAATAGCTTTTAAGAGGCATTTTAGGCAAGTAATTTCTCCACCATTTATCAAAGAGTCGTTATCCATAGAAGTGTTGACCAATTGAATCAGTTTATTATTTATTGAAAAACACCCCATTTGTTTGATGGTTTATTTGAAGGTGTGGCAGGCAGACAAGTATTCCAAGAGAAAAACTATTCAAAGATTTTTTTTTTAAAAAAAATTGTAATTTGATAAACTTTAGGATACAGACATCAATTTCGAAGACGGCTATATTGTAAAATTAAAACTGCATTTTTGTAAGGAGTAGAAAATTCAAAGCATCGGATCCCCAGCCATGGGGATTTCTTTCAGATTAGCGTCAGTTACAATACTGAACCCCTTTATAACTAGAAATATTTAATAAATAAGTAAATAAAAATCAGCGATAAAATCAGTTCTGCTCCACGCAGAACCATCATGAGAAATAATAAAAGAAAAGCCTAACTGGTTCAAATCGTGCAGACTCTTATAAAATATGTGCATTCAACATAAAACAGCCTTCTCACTTGAGTCCGTGACCTTGCGTTTCATCTTATTTCCACAGTTCCACAAACAGGTACTTTTGCACAAAGTATTATCTTAATAAGGCTCTGTTGTCATTCAAGGTCACCTGCCTGTCAATTTTTTCTCTCCCCCCCCCCTTTTGCATACATGAATTTAAGAAGCTGTAATTGGGTAATAATTTCTTAGCTTACAAGAAGATGCCAGGGGTCGTTTTTGATTGCAGCGGCAGACAAATATGTTTAATAAATAAAGAAATGCATTCCAGATTTTTCACAAGGGACTTGGCAACCTTGAAAACACCTGCATTATACTTGGTCCAAGTGAATGATTCGAAGGCACCCAGGGCTACAGCATTTTTCTAATAAGATTGTAAAACAGATGTTGAGGCTCTAGAAAGAGTACAGAGAAGAGCAACAAAGATGATTTATAATATAGCAGTGTTCCAATATCTCAGGGGCTGCCCCAAAGGAGAGGGAGTCAAGCTATTCTCCAAAGTGCCTGAAGGCAAGACAAGAAGCAATGGATGGAAACTGACCAAGGAGAGAAGCAACCTCGAACTAAGGAGAAACTTCCTGACAGTGAGGACAATTAACCAGTAGAACAACCTGCCTCCAGAAGCGGTGAATGCTCCAACACTGCAATTTTTTAAGAAGAGACTGGGCAGCCATTTGTCTGAAATGGCATAGGTTGTCCTGCTTGAGCAGGGGGTTGGACTAGATGACTTCCAAGGTCCCTTCCAACTTTATTATTATTATTATTATTATTGTTGTTGTTGTTGTTGTTGTTGTTGTTGTTGTTGTTATAAAAACAAGGTGGGGTAAGAAGCTAAGGAAGCACTGTGTGAAGCAAGTTGCCACATTTACCAATCACTTTCAACCATTTCAGGATAGGTATTTAGACTAACCACTTACACATACCGGGACCTTGGCCAATGGATTTCAATGGAAGGTGATACAATAAAGGAAATTGAGCAGCGTGTTAAATGTGGTTGGGGGGCATTCGGCAAGCTAAGCATAATTTTCAAGGACAACCTCTCCCCCCCATGCCTGAAGAGAAAAGTTTTAGATCAGTGTGGGCAACCTGTTCTAACCTATGCCGGTGAAACATGGACGTGAACTTCACAACTGATACAAAAGCTACGAGTGGTGCAAAGAGCCATGGAAAGAGACATGCTCGGCATCACAAGACAAGTTAGAAAAACCTGCCCCTGGATCAGAGGACAAACGAAAGTATACGATGCCCACAAGAGAGTAAAAGAACTGAAATGGAAACGGGCTGGTCATGTAGCAAGAAGAACTGAGGGCAGGTGGACCAAGGCAGTCAAAGAATGGATCCCACTTGATTAAAAGCATCCACAAAGCTAAAACAAGACAGAGCGATGACCTCAGCAAATATGGCGGGCCCAACTTGGAAAAGGAAGCTCGGGACTGTATTGGTTGGAAACATGAGGAAGAGGCCTTCGTCCTGCACTGGATAAACAATAGCTAAAAGGATGATATACAGCAGTGATGGCGAACCTTTTAGAGACCGAATGCCCCAAAACTGGCCCCGCCCCTGCCCCGTCTCCCCCCACCTACCGCAGGGCCACTCACCGCCTCCAGGGCCCACCGCAGATCGCCCAGGCAGCCCAGCAGCGCCATGGCAGCCACGCCCTCTGCCCGCGCCCCGCATCAACTGTGCATGATGGGGTGTGAGGGCAGAGTCTTGTCTATACTGCCTGGCTGCCATGTCCTTGGCTGCGCTGCTCCATGTGGGCCATGCTCGGGGGCGACTCTCCTCCAGGGGGGCTGCTGGTGAGGGGGTCATGGGGGGGAGGCGAGGCTGGGGCAACGGCACGTGTGCCCACAGAGAGGGCTCCGAGTGCTGCCTCTGGCACGTGTGCCATAGGTTCGCCACCACTGATATATAGTAAATTGATCTTACTGAAATATATGCGTCACACAGGACATCTGCGAGTGTGCATTCAATTACTAACATCTGCAAGTGTGCATTCAATTACTAGTATCTTCTTGGCACAATGGAAAACAACTAGAACCACCCAATGCAGTTAAGAGTGCCCAGTTAAAATCTCCAGTTCAGTGTTTCTCAACGTTAGCAAAGCTGGCTGCGTGTTAAATTGTGAAGAATCAGGACCACACATTAAGTTCCAGTTAGGCTAATTGATTGCTCTTGCCTATACATAAGAATCTAGTCAACTAACAGTCAGCACTAAATTGGTGCTAGATAAGGATTAATGAAATTGAAGAGGGGCTGGATTGAGACCACTTGTGGGAACGTAATGACTCTGGGCTGATTCCTCTCTGGACTCCATCCTTAGGCTCTGCCTGTCCTTCTTCTACACTATGGTTGAGAACTTGCTGGCTGGGGAATTCTGGGAATTGAAGTCCACACATCTTAACCCATCTATTATTTTGAAAGCTACTTACCTGGCAGTTTAGTACTCCAAAGGAAGTGGGAATAGATCTATGTTAATGGTTTGGAAGACTGCAAATAACCTACGTTGGACTAAAGTCCACTATATCTCAGGTTTAATTTTTGTCATTTTGTTTTCCTCTTCTTTTTTATGCATACTATCACCTCACCCATCACAATCACCTTGGGTTGAATAAGGTCTCCAATCAAACTTCAAATTAATGCAATTTACATAGAAATACAACTATATAGAATCATGATGGAAATATGCGTGGAGGAAAATACTTTTTTTTTTCAAACACCATGAATGTATCTCGCATTTGTTCCTTCTTTGTTGACAGGAGAGTGGAAAAGGCAAATATCACAGCCGTTCTCAGTTTTATAGTCCTGAATCTATAAATAAGATCCTACGAAAATAAAACTTAGATCATAGAAAAATCAATGGACGTTCTCTCAGGGCCTGGAATTCTTTCTATAAGAAATTTCCAGAATGTATTTTTGACCTGATACTGACCCTAGCTTGAAAATAAAGTTTTCTTCCTGGATTGTTGATGCAACAGAATACAGAATATAACAGGGTTTTTGAAACTAATTCCTCCTTGATCTATTATTTCTTTCTCTTTTCCCTTCCTTTTTATTATATACCCTCAAATAGAGACTTCACTGGAAAAAAATTGTCTCATATGTACCAGAAGACCAGAGTTTAATGAGATTTTTAAGCTATCAAAAGGAAACATTTTTTGCCTCCAACATAATGTAGTATTTTAAGAAGTTTTTAAGAAGAGACTGGACAGCCATTTATCCGAAATGGTATAGGGTTACCTGCCTGAGCAGGGAGTTGGACTTGATGACCTCCAAGGTCCCTTCCAACTTTATTATTATTATTATTATTATTATTATTATTATTATTATTATTATTATTATTATTATTATTATTATTATTATTATTATTATTATTATTTCTTCTGCCAGGTAGACTGAGTATAAAATAGATTTCATAGATTACAACAGTTAACAAACATAACACTAATTTGCACTGTGTATTAATTCAGCCTGTTTTCCAAACAGAGTTGGCTGTGTGATTGCTATCTAACACAACGGTCGCAAGTGTGAAAAATGGCCATAAGTCCCTTTTTTCACTCCCATTGTAACTTTGAAGGGTCATTACTTGAACTGTTGTAAGTTGAGGACTACCTGTATTTTCCTAGGCATTATGTTACATTTTGAGAGACAGCACGGTGCTAATGGTAGGTGGCAGAGATCTTGGCAGACCAGGTGAAGAAAAGCTGCCTGGGAACAGGAAGATAAGAGGCAGCACAGTCCTCAGCTGCATAAGGGTGGAGAAAGGGTCACAAGGAGCCTCCCTGGTTTCTCCGGCTATAAAGGACAGAATGGAGTGGAGAGTGGGATAGAATAGAACAGAACAGAAGAGAACAGAAGAGAACAGAACAGAACAGAACCATGATGGAATGGAATGGAATGGAATGGAATGGAATAGAATAGAATAGAATAGAATAGAATAGAATAGAATAGAATAGAATAGAATAGAATAGAATAGAATAAGGAACAGAATAGAATAGAATAGAATAAGGAACAGAATAGAATAGAATGGAATAAGTGAAGAATAGAATAGAATAGAATAGAATAGAATAGAATAGAATAGAATAGAATAAGGAACAGAATGGAATGGAATGGAATAGAATAGAATAGAATAGAATAGAATAGAATAGAATAGAATAGAATAGAATAGAATTAGAAATAAGAATAGAATATGAAAATAGGGACAGAATAGAATAGAATAGAATAGAATAGAATAGAATAGAATAGAATAAGGAACAGAACAGAATAGAATAGAATAAGGAACAGAATAGAATAGAATGGAATAAGTGAAGAATAGAATAGAATAGAATAGAATAGAATAGAATAGAATAGAATAGAATAGAACCATGATGGGTACGCCTGGTACGCCTGGTGCACCAGTTGCGGCCTTTTCTGGACCGGGATGCCTTGCGCACAGTCACCCATGCTCTTGTCACCTCCCGCCTGGACTACTGTAATGCTCTCTACATGGGGCTTCCCTTGAGGAGCACTCGGAGGCTCCAGTTAGTCCAGAATGCGGCCGCGCGGGCGGTGATGGGAGTGACCCGTCGCTCCCATGTAACGCCGCTGCTGCGTGAGCTGCACTGGCTGCCTGTGGCCTTCCGAGTGTGCTTCAAGGTGTTGATTATCATCTTTAAAGCGCACCATGGCATTGGACCTGGCTACCTCCGAGACCGCCTTCTGCCACAGATTACCTCTCACCGGCCGATACGCTCCCACAGAGAGGGCCTCCTCAGGGTGCCGTCAACCAGACAGTGCCGGCTGGCGACCCCCAGGGGGAGAGCCTTCTTTGTCGGAGCACCCACCCTCTGGAACGAACTGCCCCCAGAGATCCGGGTGATTCCGGATCTCCCCTCCTTCCGCCGCGCCCTCAAGACTTGGTTGTTTCAGCGGGCAGGACTGGCCTAGGGGTATTTTAAATTGGTTTTAACTAAATTTTAGTAGAAACGGCCTATTTAAATATTTATTTTTAATTATTCTCTTAAATTT
>NW_015393137.1:14563-16786 GCF_001527695.2 Protobothrops mucrosquamatus
ATTTCAGCGGGCAGGACTGGCCTAGGGGTATTTTAAATTGGCTTTTAAATTTTTTTTAGTATAAGCGGCCTATTGAATATCTATTTTTAATTACTTTTAAATTTTGTATTATATTGTATTATTGTTTTTAAGTTGGCTGTAAGCCGCCCTGAGTCCTCCGGGAGAAGGGCGGGGTATAAATTTAATAAAACTAAACTAAGAATAGAATAGAATAGAATAGAATAGAATAGAATAGAATAGAATAGAATAGAATAGAACCATGATGGAATGGAATGGAATGGAATGGAATGGAATGGAATAGAATAGAATAGAATAGAATAGAATAGAATAGAATAGAATAGAATAGAATAGAATAGAATAGAACCATGATGGAATGGAATGGAATAGAATAGAATAGAATAGAATAGAACCATGATGGAATGGAATGGAATAGAACGGAACAGAACAGAACAGAATAGAACCATGATGGAATGGAATAGAATAGAATAGAATAGAATAGAATAGAATAGAATAGAATAGAACCATGATGGAATGGAATGGAATAGAATAGAATAGAACCATGATGGAATGGAATGGAATAGAACAGTTGGAAGGGACCTTGGAGGTCATCAAGTCCAACTCCCTGCTCAGGCAGGAAACCCTATACCATTTCAGACAAATGGCTGTCTAATCTCTTCTTAAAAACTTTCAGTGTTGGACCATTCATAACTTCAGGAGGCAGGTTGTTCCACTGATGAATTGTTCTAACAGTTAGGAAAAGATGGTGGGAGATTTATAGTCTCAGACTTCAGTTAATCAAGCCTTACCATACAACAGAATTAACTCATCTAGTCATGTTTCCTGTCTGGTCTACCTGGACAAGGTAGTGGACAAACAGAGGGGAAACCCAGCTTGCAGACCCTCCTCAGGCATGGAAATGGCATTGCGCTAGTTATTCTATCTGCAACCAGCGGGCTGAAAAAAGAGCATCCTTCATCTCATCCTGCAACTAACAGTCAGCACTAAATTGGCGCTAGATAAGATTTAGTGAAATTGAAGAGGGGCTGGATTGAGACCTCTTGTTGGGAACGTAATGACTCTGGGCTGATTCCTCTCTTGACTCCACCCCTAGGCTCTGCTATGCAAAATATGTGGACCCTGCAACTAGCTAGGGAAAAAACTGTGGTTAGAATGCAGTATTGCAGGCTAATTCTGCTAACTGCCAACAGTTTGGCAGTTCAATCTTGACTGGCTCAAGGTTGACTCAGTCTTTTATTCTTCCGAGGTCAGTAAAATGAGGAGCCAGATTGTTGGGGACAATATGCTGACTCTGTTAAACTGCTTAGAGAGGGCTGTAAAATCACTGTGAAGCGGTATATAAGTCTCAGTGCTATCGCTATGCTGTAATTTATTAATTTGAAATGTCACAAAACAATAAAGAAACTTCTGTTTATCCATCTATTTATGAAATAGGGCATGTTGTCTATATTTGAAGCTATTGCCAAAATCTAGGATGGCAACCTTAGGGCGTTGGAGGGAGAAAAATCAACACAAGCATACCAAGCTTGCACACCTCGACAAAAGATGCATCTGGCTCAAATTTCTTGCAGGAGATAAGCCAGGAAACAAGGGTGAAAAAATCCTGGCTAATCCACCCTAGAAGCTTAATGAGAAGTTCATTTTTTTCAGTGGGGCGCTCTGAATGCAGAATTCCTTTTGCTTTTGGATGTTCATCTCATCCGATGTGAAGGTGGGAAAAAAAAATAAACAAACAGATGTCCCCTCTTCCTGTCAAACCAAATCCTCCCCACAATTAAACCAACAATGATTTCACAGACCATTGAGTTGCTCCAGCAGTCAGTGCACATCTGTGTTTATGTTTACGGGGCTAATCACTCGTGTCCCGAAGACTACACGTAGAGAAGCTTCATCCAGTCCTAGCTTTTTTCTCCACCTCCCCCTGCTAAACACACACACACACACACACACACACACACACACCCTGTTAATTCTTCCTTTTTGCATTGTGCAGTTGATGCCCGAGCGAGGAGGAGGAGGAGGAGGAGGAGGAGGAGGAGGAGGAGGAAAGAGATGCCTCCGTACCTGCCTACTTACACTAAGTTTCTGTAACGTAATGAATAGAGACAGCTTAGGGACCGCTCACCTGTCCCAGCCTGCCGCTTATAGCTCGGGAAGTAAAACCACAAGGGATCAACAGAAGGTATTTGTCTGACAGGGCCAGGC
>NW_015393138.1:0-7555 GCF_001527695.2 Protobothrops mucrosquamatus
TACCTCAGCAACACAATCGAAATGGCGACTCTCTCGCCCGGCGTCCTGCCGCCAACCTGCAGCCACGCACCCGAGTTGTCTCATTTCTAATTAAGCAGTAATGTCTTCTGTCTGGATTGCTAAATGTCCAGGATCCAAGACAGCCTGGAAGGAAATGTTATAAACAGAAACAAGCGGAGCGAGTTCTGTTCCCCCCCCCCTAACTTTCTCTCCCTCCTCCCTGCAATGGTATTGATCCTCATGATATATTGGTCTGTGAAAGAGTCAGACCTGCCCCCAGGCACCGTTTCGGTCTCGGAGAGAGCAGAAAGAGGCCAATTCATAAAAAAAAAGACTTGGCGATCTGGCCACACTGTCCATTGACCTTGCTACATTCGAAAAAAGAGAGTACAGGGTAGTCCTCGACTTCCGACCACAATTGAGCCCCAAACTTTGTGTTGCTAAGTGAGAAAGTTTGCCCCCTTTTACGACTTTTCTTGCCACAGTTGTTCAGTAAATCATGGCAGTTGTTAAGTTAGGAATGCGGTTGTTAAGTGAATCCGGCTTCCCCCTTGACTTTGCTTGTCAGGAGGTCACAAAAGGGGATTGCGCGACCCCAGGGGGGTACCGCGACCGTCATAAATATGAACTAGTTGTCAAGCTTCCGAAAGTAAATCACATGGCCATGGGGATACTGCAAGGGCCGTAAGTGTGAAAAATGGTCTTAAGTCCCTTTTTTCAGTGCCACTGTAACTTCAAATGGTCACTAAACGAACTGTTGTAAGTCGAGGACGACCTGTACAGGCTTATGGCCACAATTGGGATAAGAATTACCATTGCTAAACTAGGCAGTTTTTAAATGAGTTGCGCCTAATTTTGTGACCTTTCTTGCCATGGTTGTTAAGCGAATCGCTGCAGTTGTTAAATGAATCATGTGGTCATTAAGGGAATCTGACTCCCCTCCCATTGACTGCTTGTTGGAAGCCAGCTGAGAAGGTCACAAATGGTGATGACATGACCCCAGGATACTATAACCTTCATCAACACCTGCCAGTTGCCGAGTGCCTGAATTTTTGTCAAGTGACTATGGGGATACTGGAAGGTTGTAAGTACGAGGACTAGGCATAAGCCATTTTTTTCAATGCTGCTGTGACTTTGAATGGTCGCTAAATGATGGTTGTAAGTCGAGGGATACCTGTATCTTGCATTTTGACCTCACTTTGGCTATTAATATAAATGTTTTTCAGGGAGTTTCTGGTCCACTCACATAAATAAAGAACATTTTGCACGCCTCACTTTCTATCTCTATTTTTGGGGAGATGCAGGACACTGCAATAAAGAAAAATAGCCTTTGTACTATGCAACTTGAGGGGGGCAAATTATAAAATTTAGGGACAGGGAAGGATAATTGTTAGAGAATTGTTGTTGTTGATGATGATGATCATGAGCAGCTCATAAAGTTATAAATTTGTCAAGCAGTTTGAAAGTACAGTGATGCAGTAACTATCAGAAGTCAAATTATATTAATCGTATCTTATTTTGAGATTAGGTAACTTCTTTAATAGATTGTGGCAATGCTGTGAACATAATACATCTTGACTTCAGCAAAACTTTTGGCAAAATGTCCTATTACACTCTGATTAATAAGAATTAAACGTGGACTGAATGGCCAAAATATTACATGAATCTGTAGCCGACTTAAACAGTGCACTCCAAGTATGCTCATCAGTAGTTTCTCCTCATGTAAGAACTAGGAGTAAGTTTGCAAGTGGGTGTTGGGTTTATGACTTAATTGCAGTATCTTCAATATTTTCATTAACAACTTGGCTGACATAGTGGAAGGGATGCTAATCAGATTTGCAGATGATCATCCCAGTGACCCAAACGTTTCTACAATAACAAAGAGCCTTGTCCCCAAATATTTCCTTATTTTTCTTTAAGTTACTCACAAGCAGGTCTCCACCTGGAATTTTCATGCTGCATTTAAACTGCAATATAGATAATCCTTGATTTACGACCACAGCTAAGTCCAAAATTTCTGTTGCTAAGCGAGAAAGTTGTTAAGTAAATTTTACTCCATTTTACAACTGATTCACAGTTGTTAAGTGAATCACTGCAGCTGTTAAATTAGTAACAGAGTTGTACAGTGAATCTGGCTTCCCCATTGACTTTGCTTATCAGAACGTTGCAAAAGGGGATCACCTGACCTTTGGACACTGCAAATGTCATAAATATGAATCAATTGTGAAGCGTCTAAATTTTGATCTTGTAGCTATGGAGACGTTGCAAGGATCATGTGAAAAATGGCCCAAAGTCAGTTTTTCAGGTAACTTCAAACAGTCACTAAATGAACTTTTATACTGCAAGTCGAGGATTACGTGTAGTGCAATTGACTTAAATACAGGCAGAGTCAATAATAATAGTAATAATAGTAATAATAGTAATAGTAGTAATAGTAGTAGTAGTAGTAGTAGTAGTAGTAATAATAATAATAATAATAATAATAATAATAATAATAATAATAATAATAATAATAATAATAATAATAATAATAATAAAGTTGGAAGGGACCTTGGAGGTCATCGAGTCCAACCCCCTGCTCAGGCAGGAAACCCTATACCATTTCAGACAAATGGCTGTCCAGTCTTTTCTTAAAAACTTCCAGTGTTGGAGCATTCACAGCTTCTGGAGGCAGGTGGTTCCATTGATTAATTGTTCTCACTGTCAGGAAGTTTCTCCTTAGTTCTAGGTTGCTTCTCTCCTTGATCAGTTTCCATCCGTTGCTTCTTATTCCACAAAGCTAGCTTTTAAATTCCCTTCCTAGACCTGAACCTTTAAAAATGTTTTTTATTTTAATTTCCTTAAATTAAACACTTTAGCAGCAAACTCTGCTTACAACCTGAAGTGATGAGACACAAATGACTACCAGTGTGTACTTTCCTCCCATCGGCACGTCCTCGGCTGTCGCACTTGTTCTAATGAATGTCATTTGCACACCTGCCAAATCTGAGGTGGCTTCTGAGTGTCATTTATAAGCTTCAGAAAGTGAGGGGAAAATCCCGGTGTTTCATGCTTTGCTCGTTTCGAAATAAATCTTCGAAGTAGCTGTCACTGCCATTTTTTTCCCCCTTCTGCTCTTTTCCTTCTTTAATTCCCTTGGTTTTATTTTATTTTATTTTATTTTCTGTGCAGAGTGCCTCTTGTTTGTCAAAATGCATTTTAATAGTTTGAAGGAAACATGAGGGAGATTCTTTTTTTTCAAAAACCCCAACAAACCCGAAGGGAAAATACAAAACTCACATTTGTGCTTATGTGGTAACAAGCCTGAAAAAGCCACAGAATGCTGTGCTATGTATAATAATTCCATAATTCCCATGCAAACAGCTTTGGGTCCTGCTTATGAAGAAGGGCAGGTGTGCATTTGTGTGTCTGTGTGAGAAAGAAGAAAAACTCTCCTTTTAACAAAGGAAAGCAGGTAAACCAAAACTGTGTAGCTTTTGTTAGTTAGATGATGCAGGCTAAAGAATCAGTTCTCTCACTTAATTGTAAATACAGGTGGTCCTCGACTTAGGACTATAACTGAGCCAAACTTTCTGTTGTTAAGTGAGACATTTGTTAAGTGAGTGTTGCCCCATTTTACGACCTTCCTTGCCACAATTGTTAAGTAAATCACTGCAGTTGATAAGTTAGCAACCCAGTTATTAAGTGAATCTGCTTTTCCCATTGATTTTGCCTGTCAGAAAGTTGCAAAAGGGATCACATGACCTTGGGACATAGCAACGGTCGTAAGTATGAACCAGTTGCCAAGTATCTAAATTTTGATCACGTGATCATGGGGCTACTGCAAGGGTGGTAAGTGTGAAAATTGGTCCCAAGTCACTTTTTTCAGTGCCGTTATAATTTGGAATGGTCACTAAGTGAACTGTTGTAAGTCAAGGACTACATGTAAAAAAGATGTTCAGACTCTAGAAAGAGTACAGAGAAGAGCAACAAAGATGATCAGGGGACTGGAGGCCAAAGCATATAAGGAAAGGCTGCTGGAATTGGGCATGTCTAGTTTAATGAAGAGAAGGACCAGGGGTGACAGGAGAGCAGTGTTCCAATATCTCAGGGGCTGCCACAAAGAAGAGGGAGTCAAGCTATTTTCCAAGGCGCCTGAAGGCAGGACAAGAAGCAACGGATGGAAACTAATCAAGGAGAGAAGCAACTTAGAACTAAGGAGAAACTTCCTGACAGTTAGAACAATTAACCAGTGGAACAACCTGCCTCCAGAAGTGGTGAATGCTCCAACGCTGGAGGTTTTTAAGAAGAGACTGGGCAGCCGTTTGTCTGAAATGGTATAGGGTTTCCTGCCTGAGCAGGGGGTTGAACTAGATGACCTCCAAGGTCCCTTCCAACTTTTATTATTATTATTATTATTATTATTATTATTATTATTATTATTATTATTATTATTATTATTATTATTATTATTATTATTATTTATATTTTGGGTCTTGGTAGTTTTCAATGTGCTCCATCCTGTTTGCGTTCTCCCCTCTCTTTTTTTGCTTGTGGTATTTTGAGTGTCTTTGAAGTTGGAAGCTGAATGGGTCCAGCAAAACCCATGTCAACCGTGGCAGCCTGGTTTTTGTGACTCCTGCTTGAGGGTGGATGGAGTGAGGGAGATGATCTCAAGGTTATCTGCTCAGCTGCTGCCAGTAAAGCTAAAAACTCAGCTGGAATAAGAGACTCTCTCCAGCTACAGAGGATGTTGAAAGTTATTCCTTGCTGTTTCCTATTTATTTATCTAAAAGGCGCCTTTGATTTCTTCTTTTGGTTCAGCAGTAGAGTGGTCGCCTAGAATGTCTCAATTTTGGCAGCTTTAAGAGGAGTGGACTTCAACTCCCAGAATTCCACAGCAGCAGTTCCCATTTCAGACATCTTAAAAGATGCTAGCTGAGGAATTTAGGGAGTTGAAGTCCACACTTCAAATTCTAACCCATTTCCTCTTGCATCTTTTTAACCACTCATAAAATGTACAAACAAATATATTATACTAATATAAGTAGTCCTCGACTTACAACAGTTCGTTTAGTGATCATTCGAAGTTACAACGACTCTGAAAAATGTGACTTCCGAAGTGACAACGACTCTGAAAAATCTCACACAACCATTGCAACATCCCCATGGTCACGTGATCAAAATTCGGATGCTTAGCAACTGACTTGTATTTATGACAGTTGCAGTGTCCCGGGGTCATGTGATCACCTCTTGTGACTTTCTTAGAAGCAAAGTCAATGGGGAAGCCAGATTCACTTAACAACCGGGTTGCTAACTGAAAGCTGCAATGGCTCACCTAAAGAACTAGGGCAGGAAAGGTCATACAATGGGACAAAAACAAGTGTCCCACTTAGCAACAGAAATTTGGGGCTCAGTTGTGGTCGTAAATTGAGGACTACCTGTATAGAAATTATCCTAGTATTGAAGCTACTATATATAAGTAGTCCTCAACTTATGACTGGTTGCTTAGCAACTATTTGAAGTTACCACTGACCTACCTTGGGGCTATTTACAATCTGAATTCAAAGTTCTGACGGTTAGCCCCCTCCTCCACTATGACCATGTGAGTGAACTCCTGGTGCTTTATGTGGATAAGGCCACATTAATGTTGTAAGTTGGGGACTACCTGTATAAACAGGCAGCAAATATCACCCTCACCAGCACTGATGGTGTTACCTAGTTGGGGAATGAAATGTCTGCAAGAAAACGACCAAGCTCAGATATCAGTAAGAACTCCATAATTCAACTTTGAGCTCTTCTCTTCTCTTCTCTTCTCTTCTCTTCTCTTCTCTTCTCTTCTCTTCTCTTCTCTTCTCTTCTCTTCTCTTCTCTTCTCTCCTCTCCTCTCCTCTCCTCTCCTCTCCTCTCCTCTCCTCTCCTCTCCTCTCTTCTCTTCTCTACTTCTCTTGAAGCCTAATTGCTTGCTAAATATTTGCTGCTATGGTTTAAACTCTTACTATGCTCAGGGTCTACCTGCTAAATTTATTAAATTCTTTCACATGGCAACATTTGTCTTAGAATGTGAATCCAAAAGTTGAGCAAGGAAACAAATTGCAAATTTTCCTTGGAATTGCAGAATATTTATCTCCATGAATGCAGGAGGCACTTGTAATATATGTATAAAAGCATTGCAGAAAGAGATCGTTCTGAGGAATGTTTTAAAAATTAGAACAAAGTTTTGAGTTTATTAAAGCTAAACACAGAAATACTATAAATATGATCATACGAACAGCTAAACCATTTTCTTTTTGTTGAATGCTGTAAATATGATGGTCCAGTTTGTATATAGCATTTAGATATTCCCAATAGGTCCATATTTTATATAAAGCAGAAAAAAACTTCAGGTCATATTATGGGCTAAGGCAGTGATGGAGAACCTTTTAGAGACCGAGTGCCCAAACTGCAACCCCAAACCCACTTATGCATCGTCGGGTGCCATGTGGGTGTGGCCCATTGGCCTGGCGTGGCCCATTGGCTGGGCGTGGCTGTGGTGATAACGGCAGACTGGGTGGGACTAAAAAGTTCAATCAATCAATTCCGACTTTGCAAGATTTTTTTTTCCCGTGAAAAGTTGAAATTGACTGATTGAGCCTTTTTTTTTTTTTTTTGCACACGGCGGTGGAGGCCTAAAGCGAAAAGGTTTTATAAAACCCATCTGAAGGCCTAGGACTGGGGTGACGGCACGCGTGCCCACAGAAAGGGCTCTGAGTGCTGCCCCTGGCACCCGTGCCATAGGTTCGCCACCACTGGGCTAAGGTTTGGAGAAAGCCATACTTGCAAGATTGGGTGGTAAATATATATATATATATTTATTTTTTATTATTTTTATAAATAACTCAAGGTGGCAAACATACATAATACTCCACCTTCTATTTTCCCTACATCAGTTGCAGCCCTTGAGATGAGGTGGACTAAGAGAAAGTGACTGGTCCAGCCAATTTTCATGCCTAATGTGGGACTAGAACTCACCATCTCCTGGTGATTGGCCCAAAGTCACCCAAGTGCCTTTCATGCCTAAGGCGGGACTAGAACTCACAGTATCTTGGTGATTGGCCCAAAGTCACCCAGCCAGCTTTCATGCCTAAGATGAGACTAGAAATCACAGTCTATTGATGATTGGCCCAAAATCAACCCAGCCAGTTTTCATGCCTGAGGCGGGACTAGAAGTCACAGTCTCCTGGTGATTGGCCCAAAGTCACCCAGTCAGCTTTCATGCCTAAAACGGGACTAGAAGTCACAGTCTACTGGTGATTGGCCCAAAATCAACCCAGCCAGTTTTCATGCCTAAGCCGGGACTAGAAGTCATAGTCTTCTGGTGATTGGTTCAATGTCACCCAGCCAGTATTCATATCTAAGGCGGGACTACCGTAGAACTCACAGTCTTCCAGTTTCTAGCTTGGAGCCTTAACCACTAGTCCAAACCAGCTCACTGATATGCAGAAGCTTGAGAAATATTTGAGAATATAATGAATTAATCTTCTCTGCCTCCTTAAACTACTGTGTTCATTTCAATGCTATTATCCACCAACTTTTA
>NW_015393138.1:10200-15509 GCF_001527695.2 Protobothrops mucrosquamatus
ATTTTTAGGGTCACCACTGAGTTCCTACTACAATTCAGTCCAAAAGTTCTGTCGCTACGTGAGACATTTGCTAAGTGGATTTTGCCCCATTTTAAGACCTTTCTTGCCACAGTCGTTATGTGAACCCCTGCAGTAGTTAATTGAGTAACATGGTTGTTAAGTGAATCTGGTTTCCCCATTAACTTCGCTTGTCAGAAGGACACAAAAGGGGACACTTATAATTGTCTTAAATATGAGTCACTTGCCAAGCATCTGAGTTTTGATCACGTGACCATGGGAACGCAGCAACGGTCGTAAGTGTGAAAAACAGTCATAAGTCAATTTTTCAGTGCCGTTATAACTTTGAACGGTCACTAAATGAATTGTTGTAAATCGAGGACTACCTCTTAGGGTTGCAGAGGACAATGAAGCAGAATACAGATAGTCCTCGACTCACAACCCTTTGTTTAGTGACCGTTCAACGTTACAACAGCACTGAAAAAGGTGACTTATGACTGTTTTTCACACTTACGACTGTTGCGGCAACCCCATGGTTACGTTGATCAAAATTTGAATGCTTGGCAACTGACTCATATTTATGACAATTATAAGTGTCCCTTTTTGTGACCTTCTGGCAAGCAAAGTCAACGGGGAAGCCAGATTCACTTAACAACTGGGTTACCAACATAACAGCTGCAGTGATTCACTTAACAACTGTGGCAAGAAACTTTGTAAAATGGGGCAACACTCACTTGCCCACCAATGGAAATTCTAGGCTCAATTGTGGTTGTAAGTTGAGGACCACCTGTACAATGAATCAGCTAGAAAATGATTATGAGTTAAATGCTCAACCATGGGAAGTTCTTTTGAGGTGATCTACAATGTGGGATTTTTCTGGGATGATTTTCCAAGAAAGTAGAAATTCAAAATTCAAAATTCAAAATTCAAAATTCAAAATTCAAAATTCAAAATTCAAAATTCAAAATTCAAAATTCAAAATTCAAAATTCAAAATTCAAAATTCAAAATTCAAAATTCAAAATTCAAAATTCAAAATTCAAAATTCAAAATTCAAAATTCAAAATTCAAAATTCAAAATTCAATAGAATAGAATAGAATAGAATAGAAGCTGGAAGGGACCTTGGAGGTCTTCTAGTCCAGCCCCCTGCTCAAGCAGGAGGACCTATACCAGTGATGGCGAACCTTTTAGAGACTGAGTGCCCAAAAGCTGGCCCTGCCCCCGCTCCACCCCCCTGCCCCTCCTGTGCCCCTCCCTGCCTGCCCATAGGACCACTCACTGCCTCCAGGGCCCACCACAAATCGCCCAGGCAGCCCAGCAGCGCTATGGCAGCCACACCCTCTGCCCGCGTCCTGCAGCATCAACTGCATGATGGGGTGTGAGGGCAGAGTCTTGTCTACGCTGCCTGGCTGCCATGTCCTTGGCTGCGCTGCTCCGGGTGGGCCACGCTCAGGGGCGACTCTCCTTCAGGGGGGCTGCTGGAGAGGAGGGGGTCGCAGGGGGAGGCAAGGCTGGGGCAATGGCACATGCCCACAGAGAGGGCTCCGAGTGCCGCCTCTGGCACCCGTGCCATAGGTTCACCACCACTGACCTATACCATCTCAGTCAGATGATTGTCCAGTCTCTTTTTAAATCTTCCAGCGATGGAGCACCCACAATTTCTGGGGGTAAGCTGTTCCACTGTTTGATTGTCCTTACTGTCAGGAAGTTTCTCCTTAATTCCAGGTTGCTTCTTTCTTTTATTAGTTTCTAACCATTGTTTCTTGTCCTTCTCTCTGATGCTTTGGTAAATAACCTGGCCCCCTCTGCCTTGTGGCAGCCCCTCAGATACTGGAATACTGCTATCATGTCTCCCCTATTTCTTCTTTACTTTAGGCTAGCCAAGTCCTGCAGCCGTTCTTCGTACGTTTTAAGAGACAAAGAATTTCTTATGGTGAAAGAGTTACAACTTTACATTTCTGGCTACACACACAATCTCGCACATCTATCCCTGTGTAATGTACCATATTAGAAAGGATCCTAAATTTACGGAGAAGGGAATTCAGTCCCCGTTAGACACCGATTCCCCTACCAGTAGCTCCTAAACAGAGAAAAAGGTGTCTTGCTATTAATTCTGAGCTGTGAAAACACCCGCCATTGTCGATTGTCGCAAAGCTGGGTCTCGGTGCGAAATGTTGTCAGGGATATAAAGCACAATAGACCCCACTCAGAAGTGCGAAAGACTATTTGTGTGAAGTGGTCCTGCTGCTCCTTTTTATAAAATACATATATATCTGCTGCAAGATCACCAGTGACCATAAAACGATTATTGAGGGATATAATGTTCCAAAAGAAAAGTGCAAGTGAAGTAGGATGGAGACAGAAGGCTATTTAAGCAACAAAGCGTTTTTGAGCCTGAACAATCGAAATGAAAAAAATAATTGCATTCCCCCCCCCACTTTTTTTTTTGTTTGGTCCTCCAGCTTTTCTTATCAATGACTTTATCACCTTTGGGATTTTATTTTGCACGTTATTTAGGCTTCATTGTAATCCCTGCTATTCTGCCATTGACACTTCCTTAATACCTTGTCTAACGCCTCTGACACTTGTGGTGCAAGCCCGCCACTCTTTTATAATAGAGAATGGCTCCAACAAAAGGGGGGGGAGGAAAACCGGTCGGGTGGGGGAAAACATGGAAGAATTAGTAGCCGCTCAAGATGCAGAACGAAGCTGGAGCCAAGGGGAAGGGGTCCCAGGGTGGCTTCATCCCCAACCGAGGTGAACTTTGCCATCATCAAACAGCTCCTGCAGTTTGATGCTTGAGAGAAAAGAATGGGGGATTCATTACACGTTCGTGGTAATCTTCATACTATTAAAACTCTTGTTCTTATAGCCTTAAGTGGGCAGAAAGGTACGATGTAGGACAAGACTTTTTCAGTCAAGTGAGCTAATTGACAGAATGTGTCCAAAATCCAGGATGCAGGACTCCCACAGAATCAAAATTTTGTAAATGTTATTAAGTATATGAATAGAATAGAATAGAATAGAATAGAATAGAATAGAATAGAATAGAATAGAATAGAATAGAATAGAATAGAATAGAATAGAGCTGGAAGGATCTTGGAGGTCTTCTAGTCCAGCCCCCTGCTCAAGCAGGAGAACCTATACTGTCCCAGACAGGTGACTGTCTAGCCTCTTCTTAAAAATCTCCAGCAGGAGGACCTATACCATCTCAGATGATTGTCCAGTCTCTTTTAAAAAACTTCCAGCGATGGAGCGCCCACGATTTCTGGAGGCAAGCTGTTCCACTGGTTGATTGTCCTCACTGTCAGGAAGTTTCTCCTTAGTTCCAGGTTGCTTCTCTCCTTGATCAGTTTCCAACCATTGTTTCTCGTCCTTCCCTCTGGTGCTTTGGTGAACAACCTGACCCCCTCTTCGTTGTGGCAGCCCCTCAGATACTGGAATACTGCTGGCACAAGCATTATCATATCATTATCATATCATAGTGATGTCATCATTATGGCACAAGCATTATCATAAAGCATTGCACGCTATCATGCAAAATGTCATGAAACAGTTGCTGTCATCCATTTCTGAGGTTTGACTTTTTGGACTGCCCTCTGAAGGCACCACTCTTCCTTGTGAAGGCTTGTGCCTTAAACGGGGTTCCTTCTACAAAGAGTCGTCTCTTGAGCCAGTCATTTTATGATGGTCCCCTTTATTCAATTTATATCAGTGGGCCTGGAGTTGAGCAGCCCCAGAATCAAATGAAATCAATCAATCTCACACTTTTTCTCCAGGAACTCCAGGCAGCCTACATAGAAACCTCCCTTCACTTTATTTCCAGAACAACCACCCTGTGAGGTAGGTTGGGCTGAGAAAGACTGACTCAAAGTCACCCAGTGAAGTGTGTCGATTGAAAGTGGACTTGAGCATCCAGTCCACTCTTACTCCAATACATGATACTTTAATACCGGTTATCAATAATTCCATCAACTGAGCCCAACATTTCCGTTGCTAAGGAAAGTGGTTGTTAAGTGAATTGCAGCCAAAATGCGACTTTCTTTGCCATGGTTGTTAAGTGAATCACTGCAGTTGTTTAGTGAATCACTGAAGTTGTTAAATGAATCACATGATTGTTAAGCGAATCTGTCTTTGCCCATTGCTTGTCAGAATTTGGCTGGGCAGGTCACAGATGGGGACCATATGACTCTGGGACTGTCAGCTGCCACCTTATACTTGCTTGTGATTTACTACTATGTGGTGACAGACTGCCATGAATTGTGGGGAGGGGGGAATGAAGGAGGGGAATGCTTGGGGAAATGAAAGTAAATGCTGTATCTCCCCGAGAAGCTGCCTCAAGGTCATCCAGCTGGAAGGGGGATGTGAGCCACATACCAAACTGTGCTTGGACTTAGGAAAACATCTTGCCTGAACCAGTTTGGTTACATTGGGGGGAGCAATGAGAGATAGTTAAGGGGGGGGAGTAGAACTTAGGGATTTTGGCATGAGATTTTCAGTTCTGGCTTAATAATAATAATAATAATAATAATAATAATAATAATAATAATAATAATAATAATAATAATAATAATAATAATAATAAAGTTGGAAGGGAACTTGGAGGTCATCTATCCAACCCTCTGCTCAGGCAGGAAACCCTATACCATTTCAGACAAAGGGCTGTCCAGGTTCTTCTTAAAAACTTCCAGTGTTGGAGCATTCACCACTTCTGGAGGCAGGTTGTTCCACTGGTTAATTGTTCTGTCAGGAAGTTTCTCCTTAGTTCTAGGTTGCTTCTCTCCTTGCTTAGTTTCCATCCGTTGCTTCTTGTCCTGCCTTCAGGCGCCTTGGAGAATAGCTTGACTCCCTCTTCTTTGGGGCAGCCCCTGAGATATTGGAACACTGCTATCATGTCCCCCCTCGTCCTTCTCTTCATTAAACTAGACATACCCAATTCCAGCAACCGTTCCTTATATGTTTTAGCCTCCAGTCCCCTAATAATCTTTGTTGCTCTTCTCTGTACTCTTTCTAGATTCTCAATATCTTTTTTACATCGTGGTGACCAAAACTGGATGCAGTATTCCAAGTGTGGCCTTACCAAGGCATTGTAGAGTGGTATTAATACTTCGCGTGATCTTGATTCTATCCCTCTGTTAATGCAGCCTAGCACTGTGTTGGCTTTTTTGGCAGCTGCAGCACACTGCTGGCTCATATTTAAATGATTGTCCACTAGGACTCCGAGATCCCGCTTTGCGTTACTGCAATACACTTGATCTTTAATAAATACCTTTCTCAACAAATGAAACCAAGGATCATTTTTACTTAAAGAG
>NW_015393139.1:0-15503 GCF_001527695.2 Protobothrops mucrosquamatus
GACATGGTTATTCCAACTTGCAGGACTGGCCTAGGGGAAAATTTTTAATGGGGGTTTTAAAGTAATTTTTAACTACTAGACCAATTATTAATATTTGTTTTTAACTATGTTTTTAATTTGTAGTTTTTTGTGATTAGTATTTTATTTGGTTGTTAGCCGCCCTGAGTCCGCAAGGAGAAGGGCGGGATATAAATTAAATTAATAAATAAATAAATAAATAAATAATCCATAATATGTTTGTTTGTTTTTGCCAAAATCAGTAAGATCAACCAATTCTGGTTTGCAAACCATAATTTAATCTTAGGTCTGATTTTTACTAAGACCTGGCTTAGTAAAATTTTTAGTTATAATTTTTAGTTATAATTTTTAGTTATAATTTTTTAATAAAGTACACCTGGCTGAATTTGTACATGTTAATCCATAAGTCATAATTTATACCAGTGATGGCAAACCTTTTAGAGTCCCGAGTGCCCAAACTGCAACCCAAAACCCACTTATGCATCGTCGGGTGCCGGGTGAGTGTGGCCCATTGTGTGGGTGTGACCAATTGGGTGGGCATGGCTGTGGTGGTAACAGCAGACTGGGTGGGACTAAAAAGTTCAATCAATCAATTCCAACTTTGCAAGATCTCTTTTTCCCCGCGTGGTTGAAATTGACTGATTGAACCTTTTTTTTTTTTGCACACGGCGGCGGAGGCCTAAAGCAAAAAGGTTTTATAAAACCCAGCTGAAGGCCTAGGACTGGGGCAACGGCGCGTGTGCCCACAGAGAGGGCTCTGAGTGCCACCTCTGGCACCCGTGCCATAGGTTCGCCACCACTGATTTATACAATATATTAAATCAAAACCAAACCGTTTTTTATTTTGTTTAATACATAAACCCATCATGCATGATGTGTGAAGCAAAAGACTTTCAACAAAACACAGTTAAGCAGATTGACTTAGCATGATGTATAGATGTTTCTTGTTTTGTTTGGTTTCAAAATTTATTTTGCAGGCTACCTGCAATTTAGAGAATGAGTTGCAGACTCATTGTGCATCCTGCTGTTGTAGTTCTTACTGTACTTCTGGACCAAATAAAAGAATCTCAATTAACCATCACCAATTTGACAGTGGTGTAATATAATCCATTTGAATAAAAAGAATTGATTTTTTTAAATCAAATTTTTGTTATCCTAGCAACAAATGTAACCAAATCAATAAAAATACACACCACTTTTTACTTACCATTTCCTGTTATCCAAATTCGTCCCATTCAATATGTTTTAGTAATATTTATGGGAAAGTGTAGTTATTGTATTTCTTTGGTCATTTGGTGGGATTTTGCTTTCCCTTCCTTTGATTTTGTTCCTGAGTTTCTGGTGAGACGTGAGGTGAGGGAATGCTGATCTTGGCAGAAGAAAACCAAAATGTTAATTAAATGACGCAAGCCTTTGATTATTCTCTCTCTCTCTTCCCCTCTCTCTCTCTCTCTCTCTTTCTCACTTTCTGCCAAAGCTAGGCATTCTACTCAACAAGAGAAGGAAGAACAGAAGATACCACTCAAACTTGCTGATGAAATTACAGGAACTTCAAGAAGATCATTTCTGCCGGAATTAAGACAGTATTAAATCTCTGTTTTGCTTATAAAAAGTGAAGTTGCCTGTACCAATATTCCAGGAAGAAAACAACAAGAGGTTTTTGCTTGCCAGAGGTTGTTTTTTTTTCCTTATTTCATTTTGCCTGCTTATTAGTCTACGGAGATTACAAAAAGAACAGAAGATTATTTTTCTGGTTTTTAGTGCTTTTGAATATGTTTCACTCTTCGAATAAACTTTTTAGACCAGATATAGGACTTCATTATGATCATTCTTGGAAAAACTATAATTTTATTTAGTTTGCCTCCCTCCCCTTTTTTTTTTTAGATACCAAGATGTTTTCCTGTCAGAGCTTATTACTGTAACAATATTATTGTTATAGTATTATTTCTGGATTTAAAAGAAATACAGCGTTCGTGTCACTTCATGAAATACCCTTAAGGAATGTGGAGGAAGTTTTATATTGTGTAACTTAAGTTTTGATTTTGAATCTTTAAGCCACAGGCACACCTATAGAACCAGTTTTATATTCTAAATCCAAATGTGAAACATGTCTTGGAAGAGAAATTATTTTTCTGTGGGACAGGGCGGCGTGCAAGGCATGTTTACTCCACGAAATACAACATCTATAGCACCAAGTAAAGGTCTCAGCAATGAGCCAGGACAAAATAGCTGCTTCCTGAATAGTGCATTACAGGTAAGAAATCTGAAATAATAATGTGCCTGTCTTTTATATAAAAAAACTTTCTAATGTTTCCTATGCTATGCTGTTTTAAAAGCATATATACTTCAGTGCCATGGAGTCTAATTTTGTTGGACCCTGTTATAAACTTAGCTTCTCTTAATCTAGTTTTCAGATTCTTTGACATAGTATATATAACATACATATATTCAATATAGATGTAAGATATTTAGTATTTTGGATTTGAGTCCTTGTGTGAATATTTTGCTATCATTTTTAAAATAAGAAGGTTGGTATTAAGTTTTACCTTTCCCGTTGACCATTTTTCAGAATGTATCAGACACCAAAATTGCTTTCCTGCTTTCTTGCTATTGCCACAATAGTACAGTAAGCACAGATACAACTGTGTGTGCTTCATTTGAATGAATTCTTGACAGGTTATTGGAATCCTCTTTTAATTTCTTTGCATGTGAAAATAATAAGAGACATGAATGTTCCATGTAAAACTTTGTGAATAAGGCTGACAGGTGGATAAAAGAGATACCGTATTTTCCGGCGTATAAGACGACTTTCTAAACCCTGAAAATCTTCTCAAAAGTCGGGGGTCGTCTTATACGCCCAGTCGTCTTATACGCCGGAAAATACGGGTATTCAGGCAGACTTCCAGAGTTTGGCTGGCAGGATGCAGGTAACCCCTCCCCCCGTCCTGCCGCCTCCCACCGCGCCGCTCCGCGTCCCGCGCCTCCGTGTCTCAAGCCTCTGTGGCACAGAACTGCTGGCGTTATGCTTGGGCGGAAGACTTTTTCTTTTACAGATGGGGCGGGTGGGCCTGACATTCGCGCACAGGCAGGACCCCGCCCGCCGAGCCACCGCTTCCCCATCGCCCTCCACGCCAGCCGGCTCCGTCTCCAGACCTCCCAGCTGACGGGCGCAGGTCCGGGGGTCGCCAGCTGACGGGCGCAGGAGTTCGGCGCTGCAGCGGCCTCCCCTTCGCCCTCCGCACTGGCCAAAGCGTTGCCTGACGTTCCAGCTGACGGGCGCAGGTCCGGGGGTCGCCAGCTGACGGGCGCAGGAGGTAGGCGCTGCCGCGGCCTCCCAGCCACTTGCTTCTTCGGCTGGAGCAATTGCAAGGGCTTGCATGGTTGCCGGTGGCGGGGAGCGCGTCAGCGGCCCTTGGGGACCATGTTCCAGCAATTCCAGCAACCGTTTTTTTTAGTTGGGAAAACCAAAAGCCAGTTGTCTCAGAGTAAAGGACTATTCCCATTTCCTAGGTTCAATTTTCTGAGAAATATCTCACAATAATGGCTAGTCAGTGGTAAACTGTTTGATCCAACTTCCTCTTTCCTGGATATCAAATAATGTCATTGCTCCTCCCCTTTCCCAAAAAAAACCCCAGGCTCTGTTGTTTTACCCAAGCCTTTTGGCAGCTGCAGTTGCAAACTGGATCTTTGTAGCACAAACAAATTGCTTCATGTGCCTAAATTATCCCGCTAGACTAAGTGAGAGCTCCTCTCCTCTCTTCTCACTTTTTTTCCCCTTCAAGTCAGTACTTACTCCTGGCAGCTACCTGAAATTTCTTGGCAAGATTTTTTGGAAGTGATTTGCCATTGCCTGTCTCCTAAGGCTGAGATATTGTGACTACCCCAAGGTTATTCAGCTGGCTTTGTGCCTAAGGTGGGACTGGAACTCACAGTCACCTGGCTTCTAGTTTGATGCCTTGATCACTATTCTAAACAGAATGTCTCTCATTTCATTAGATATAGCAGTGGTGACAAACCTATGGCACAGGTGCCAGAGGCGGCACTAAGAGCCCTCTCTGTGGGCACATGCGCCGTCGCCCCAGTCCTAGGCCTTCAGCTGGGTTTTATAAAACATTTTTGCTTTAGGCCTCTGCCACCGTGTGCAAAAAAAAAAAAGGTTCAATCAATCAGTCAATTTCAACTTCTTGCGGGAAAAAAAAGATCTTGCAAAGTTGAAATTGATTGATTGAACTTTTTACCACTGCAGCCACGCCCAGCCAATGGGCCACACCCAGCCAATGGCCGCACCCACTCAGCACCCAACGATGCATAAGTGGGTTTTGGGTTGCAGTTTGGGCACTCGGTCTCTAAAAGGTTCGCCATCACTGAGAGATAGGAAATATAGAGTACAAATTCAAACACACGTGAGCAGTTTTTATCTGAAAAAATGGCAAAACAGTCTAATAATCTATTTATGTTTTGGATAGGAAGTAAAAGCCATCTGCTGGTATGAAAGCTTAAATATATGCTTTTCAGTGAGAGTCACACAGGAAAAAACATATTTATTTCCTTCCATTGCCAGATTGAAGTGTATATTTAACTGATTCCTATTTCAGGGAACTCTTCTTAACATGAGTTAGCATTTAGTACCCAAGAAGGATCAAAAGTATAGTTCAGCTTACTTTCAAATTCATGATACCTACATATCATTTTCCTATAAAATCACCCAAACTGGCAGAGAAATACTTTGATGTTGGTCTTCAGATATAAGATAAGATAACCTTTATTGTCATTTTTATAGTGTGGCACACATCAAAAATGAAACTTAGTTGCCCGCTCTCAAAGTGAAACACATACATGACACACACCTAAACATACTATGAACAACATATCTATAGATCCACATCCCTACATATACTGTAAGTAGCAATAAATATTAAATATTGTCCATCTTGAATATATAACGGATGGAGGAAGCTTGAGCATTCGCAAGGTTAATGCTGTATGGAATGAAACTCTGGCTGAATCTGGATGTTCTGCTTCGGATACCACGAAGCCTCCTGACAGAGCTGAAATTAGTATGTTCTCCATACTCGAATCGACCTTAAAAACTGCACCAAATACAACATAGCTTTGTGGTTTGGGCCAACTTTTAACATAGTTTTGTCCCTAATTGTCATGGAGGCAGTGAGGTGCTGAGAGTCATATCAGAAGCAGCACTTTCAGTGTGAATACTGAAGTCCTCAGAGCTAAGAGCCAGGGGCTCTCAGGGCTGTTTCAGTAATCCTGGTAGGAAGGCTGTCTGACAGCAAGGTGTACATCTCTAGTTCTGTCTCTTGATCCACACATCCCTGAAGAAGACAGACATTCTAGACCAGTGGTGGCGAACCTATGGCACGTGTGCCAGAGGCGGCACTCAGAGCCCTCTCTGTAGGGATGCGCGCCATCGCCCCAGCCCCTCCTCCCCCTGCAGCCTCCTCACCAGCAGCCCCCCCAGAGGAGAGTCGCCCCCGGGTGTGGCCTGCACGGAGCAGCGCAGCCAAGCACATGGCAGCTAGGCAGCAGGGGCAAGACTCCGCCCTCGTGCCCCGTCGCACACAGATGATGCTGCAGGGAGCAGGCAGAGGGCATGGGTGCCATGGCGCTGCACGGCCGCCTGGGCAATCTTCTGCAGTGGGCCATGGAGACAGTGGGTGGCCCTGTGGGTGGGTGGGGTTGGGGCGGGACGGGCAGGCCAGGGGGTGGAGCGGGGGCGGGCTGGAGCGGGTTTTGGGCACTCAGTCTCTAAAAGGTTCGCCATCATTGTTCTAGACAATGGTGAATTTGTTGGTGCTTGAGGTGCTCACTGATGTTCTGGGGAGCTGCAGGTAATGAAACTGTGAGGTGACACCACTAATGGGCCTGCTGGACATGCATGCAAATTTTCCTTGGGTCCCTGCCAGTGACGCCTCTTCAGTGGCTGGAGCGCCAGCCTGTGCTCTGACAGCCTGAGTCCCGTTGCGTCTAGCAGCGGTTTCAATTTTCTCCTCCATCTCGAGTCTTCACCGAGTCTTTACCACTCTCCCAAAAGTGAGAAGATAGGCCGTCGGGGCCCAGCACCCTGAGAAAATGAAATTTTATGAGACTTGGTTTAATGTCATGGTTCCGACAGGCGGAGACGAATAAAGCAGAACTCTGAGGCTTGCAAATTCCTCAAAGAACATGTTTATTAGTTACAAAGTATCGGCACGTCAAAAGTGAAACCAAGTCTGGAGACACATGTAACAATTCCCCAATACAAAGTTAAAAAATCCCACCTCTAAAACTATGCAAACAACTACGTTCCCCAATACATCTTCTTGGCGGGCTTTTTATGCAATGCCGGGCCTGCAGTCTCGGGAGCAGCCAATGACCTTGGTTCCCATGTAACAAAAGATTATTTTGATTAGCGAAGCATCTGGACAACCCCCCTCTCTCTGTTCTATGTGGCAACCGAAAAATGAGAAGGAAAATAATTACAAATGAGCCATGCTCATTTGTAGAGTTGACAAAGAGACTAGACCATACATGTCAAACACAAGGCCCGTGATTGGCCAATATTTGGCCTGCAGGAATGCCCCGGAGATGACAAGAGACTGGCCTCGGCCGCCCTGGCCCCGGCCCCATCCAGCCCGGTGGTCCCCAAGGCGCATGCACAGGAGGCGGTGGGCACGCGGGGACCAACAGCGTCTGGCAGCAGGGGCTGCATAGCCCGCTGTAAATACTGAGCCGGCCCTTCAGCACAGCGCTGTGGTGGCACCGGCAGCACGCAAAGTGGGGGGCACGTGATGTGGACCGGCAGCACGCAAAGTGGGGGGCACGTGATGTGGACCGCTGGACATGCCTATTCCATCCCATCTCTGGTTGGAGAGCAGGTCGCCACATATATATATATATATAGTCCTCTAGTAGTCTTGTTGTATCCAGTCGGAGTCATTTCATATGAGATGGGTGGCTATATAAATTTGATGTACAAACAAAATTTGATTTTTTTGCAACCCAGCCTTTCCCCACGGGGACCTTGAAATATCGTTTCCTTCAACTTTATAAGTAACTGCCACATGTCAAGGACTACCATGAAATATTACTATGTTTAATTATTATCATTCCCTACAACAGCAAAGAACAGTTTTCCACTGTTCTTTCCTGACCTTGGAAATTCTCCTCTTTTGCTCCATCAAATCTTGTGTGTGTGGGGGGGGAGAGCTTCATGGCACAGAAGGGATAGATTGGAATATTTCATTAATGGGAAGGCCAGGATATTTTTGGGAGAGAGCAAATGCTGTACAGGGATCGTGTCTCCTTAAAGAAGCCTGACGAGCCTTGGCTATTAAACTGGCAGTACAATTGGATTTCTGCACCCATCAACACTCAGAAGAAGGGGACTAGTTTTAGGGAGGGAAAGAGTCAATTTTAATGATTAACAAAAGAGATATAGGAACTGCCCCTCTGAACAGTTTGAGGGTGAGTATAGAAATAAAGTAAATAACTTCTTTATCGTGGCCAGTCAGGAAGAAGGAGTGGAGAATTTTGAAGTGAGGAGGAGAAGTGGAAATAGAAAGTGGATCACGGAAGAGGAAGAAACATTTAATGCTTTCAGCCTTGGAGGGGAAAAGAAAAGAAAATAAAGAAGATGATGCAGTGTCTGAGATTGTCAAGGTTCGAAATACCAGTTCTAAAGCAAGAAGTAACTGTTACGTAAATCTATTTCAGCTGCCCCAAACTGTAGTGACTCACAAAGTCTCTCTCAATTTGGAATGGCAGGAAGAAGTAACTTAAAAGTTTAAAGCATTGAGGAAATGGATGAATGTGGTGGCCTGCCATTCTTTCATTCCAGTGGGCAACAATTGTGTGTGAGGTTTCATCCATGCCTAAGAACTCTAATTTAGCTGAGACATTGTCTAAAACTACAGAGTGGAACTAAGATCTGTCAGGAGATTGGTGTTTTTTGTTTGTTTTTTGCTGACTTTCGATATGAAAAGGACCCAGTTTAAATCTCAGTGGCTGTAAAATGAGAGCTGTAATCTTGATGGTTAGCAATCATCGGTTCAAAAGTCTTTATGTAACTCTAAATGTGACAATCCTTACCAGTGATGATAAATTTCTAGGAAGTTGGTTCAAAGAAATGCTGTGTAAATCAGTGTATATGATTTTATTTTAATTTATCTGATATGTCCGTATATCAGATAATCTATTTGTGAATTTAAAAATAAATGATCTAATTAATGTGATAAAGGCATCAATGAGCAGAAAAGGGAAATTGTCTACTAAGTTCAGATTTTGTAGAATTTAGATTGGGAGTGATTCTCAGAGACTGCCTGCACAAGCCCCTGCTGTTTTCTTGGCAAGGTTTTTCAGAAATGATTGCCATTGCTTGTTCCCTAGGGCTGAGATACAGTGACTGGCCCCAGATCTCCAAGCTGGCTTTGTGCGTAAGGCAGAGTTAGAATTCAAGGTCTCCCAATTTCTAGCCTAATGCCTTAAACCAGAGGTCCCCAACCTTTTGAGCACCAGAGAGGTTTTTTTACGGACCAAAGGAGACGTGGTTTCATGTACTGCCTGCATCCCACTGATGGGGCTTTGCTTGTTTGCGTGGACCGGTTTCTGGCATGCCGTGACTCGGTGCCGGTCCACGGACCAGGGGTTGAGGACCCCTGCCTTAGACACTATACCCATGGTGGCGAACCTATTGCACGCGTGCCACAGGTGGCACGTTGAGCTCTCTCTGTGGGCACGCGCACCATTGCCCCAGTCCTAGGCCTTCAGCTGGGTTTTATAAAACCTTTTCGCTTTAGGCCTCCGCTGCCGTGTGCAAAAAAAAAGGAAAGGTTCAATCAATCAATCAATTTCAACTTCTGGGGGGGGGGGGAAGTTCTCGCAAAGTTGGAATTGATTGATTAAACTTTTTAGTCCCACCCAGTCTGCCATTACCACCACAGCCACGCCGACCCAATGGGCCATGCCAACCCGGCACCCAACGATACATAAGTGGGTTTTGGGTTGCAGTTTGGGCACTCAGTCTCTAAAAGATTCGCCATCACTGCACTATACCAAACTGGCTCTTACTTTTACCCTTGGTGTTACTTCCTTATTGCAAAGGCATGCCAATTTATTGTTAAAGTGCAGCAGCATTTACTGAATAAATGCTGAGTATATACTGGTTGAAGGAATAATTACAGTGGTGCTTAAATGTTTGTAATTCCTTTTGAATTTTCTATGTTTTTTTTTCATAAATCCTAAAGCTAGATAACGAGAACCAAATTATATGAGACATAAACATTATACTTGCTGGTTTTATTGATTGAGGGAAATGATCCAAAGCTACATATTTGTACGTGGCCAAAGTATCTTCGAATAGATCACATTTTAGGTCATATTTACGCACAAATATTGAAAATTCAAACAGGTCCACAGATCTTTAAGCATCATTGTATATAGCATATGGATGAGCAGTCTTCCTCATTATTGATACCATTGCTATGATGCCCATCCAAGCAAATTCTGTTTTTTCTGCCATGATTCTTACCGCCTTGATTCAGTTTTTCTTAATTCTTCCCACTCAAGTCAGTTCCTACTCATAAAATAAGAGATAATTTTTCTCCCTCTTTCCACCATTCCCAGTTCAGGTTCCCCTTTTATGTCATCTCCATCCCCTACAAATTTTCCCCTTTACATCTTTTTTTTTCTGTTCTTACTAATCCAGCTACCTTGGTCCTTACTACTTTGGTATTTTATATAGGTAGAATTGCCTCTCTTTCTATCCCTTTCCAGTCCAGTTCCCCCTCTTATGAATATTTCTGTGCTGTATGAAGGGGAAGGACTGTTGCCTGTATCATTGCTGTCTCCTCCTCACCTCGCCTCTCTTCCGTCCCTTGCGTTGCATTCATATTAATACATTGCACTATTTCTCACTTTTTTAAAAAAAAACAACCTTTTATGTTTAAATGGTAACATTTAAGTAAATGGATTTTCTGATTTTCTATATATCCACAATAAGGATTATAAAACTATCACTTTACATGGAAATATTTTCCTTATCAACCGATTACTTAGAATGTATGTACCGAATGCTTTCAATTGGAGTTATGCTTTATACTCTCAGATGTTATTAAAATCAGTTTTCTTGCCTAAAATATTCTGAAGAAAATTGATTAAAAACAATAATGCTTTGTTTTCTAGGTTCTCTGGCATCTTGATATTTTTCGACGCAGTTTTCGACAACTTACAACCCATAAATGCATGGGAGATTCCTGTATATTTTGTGCCCTCAAAGTAAGTGATAAAATGAATTCAATGGGATGAATTCCTCCAACACACCTCCCTCCACTGATTTCCTGGGGAAAGTGGCAGAAAAGATTGCAAATGGTGATCGCATTATTGTGATTTGTAAATGCAAAATGCAGGTTGTAAATGCAAAATAGGTGGCCAAGTGCCTGAAATTCAACCACATGACTATGGAATGTGACTATTTACAACAGCCAAAGGTGCCTTACAGGCTACACTGCATCTGCTCCAATATTGTTGCAGTCATAAGTTGAAGAATACCTGTACATGGCTGACCAACCTTTTCTTGAAAACTTCTGGTGATACTAGTTCATGAGACAGGGTGTTCCACAGGTTAACAGTTGTCACAATCGGGACATCCCCCCTTGTTTCAAGATTGGATCTTCTCTCATTAGTTCTTCTCTCCTTCTAGTTAGCCACTTGTCCAGGTTGCTATAAGGATTCTTTCACTGGGCAAGGGGTTGGACTATATGACTGGAAGGTCCTGACCAACCCTCTGTGTAATTTATGTGGAAATAAACTGGAGTAAATGCAGCTTTGCTTTTATCCTAAAAGCTGGAGATAAGTGCCTAGTACAGACTTTAGAGTATGTGATTAACTATATATTTTATTAGTAATATAAAGAACGATTTTGTTGAATGCTAAGAAAATATATAAATATACCTCTTTCATACACTCTTGAAATAACTGTTTATTAAAAAGAGGTTTTTGTTTAACTTTTAGAGTTTTCCGAGAAAACGAGCGAAAATGATTCCTTAGTCTTTCAAGTAGTTTATGGCAGCTGACAATTAAAGGCAGTTGTTAATTTAAGAGAGTTATTGTGTTATATTTTTGTAACTTGCTTTTGAATTATGAACAAAACCTGAGAATCCAGAAGGGAAAAAAGACAGGGAAATATTTTCTTCTTCAATCCCCCACTCCCCTTGCTATTAATCAATATATAAAGTTGCAGTTCTTATATGTGAATGGGTTATTTATATTTTGAATATCTTATTGCTCCATATTAATCTTACATTCTGCGATGATTAACTCATTTTACTTATGTGGATGTACCCATATGAGGCATCGGTATACAAAATGCTAGTTTCAGTCCAGGACCTGTAATACCTGTTTGTTAATTAAATAAAATATGCTCGCATTACAGCTGTCATCTGACTTGGCCAATCAACACAATCGTGAATGGTTCCTCCTTTATTTAAGTCAATGCTCTCTTAATGACTTAGGAGCTCATAATAAGTTTTTTTTTTATCTGTTCCCATGTTGACATATGTAGAGCATAGTCCAGGGGTAGGCAACCTTGGCTCTTTTATGACTTGTGGACTTCAACTCCCAGAATTCCTGAGCCAGCCATGCTGAGGGGAAAGGGAGAGGTTTCCAAGCTGAGCCATGCTGGCTCAGGAATTCTGGGAGTTGAAGTCCACGAGTCATAAAAGAGCCAAGGTTGCCTACCCCTGCCATAGTCCTTGCATTTTTTTAACCAGACTGATGAATGATATTTTTTTTAATTGGGAGCTTGTTTATTTGTGCTTAGAGAACGGGTAGGGGGAAATTTGCCAGTGGAACAAAACAAGTCACAAAGAATTTGTTTGCTTTTAGGGACTGTGGTGCCAGGATGTAGGACAGGGGATGTTTTGTTGTGGCTAGAGAAGAATGGAGCCTTCATTTGTCGATTCTAATAGCGTCTCTGTCTTACAGGATTTTCATATGACAAAAGCTGAAAGAATTAATTTTGAAAGTGTTTGAAAGTGTGCTTGCTGAGAGGAAAGATGAGGTTCTTAGTGTTTGGACTGACAGAGGTCGAAAAATACTGGTTCGGTTCTGGTGAAAAAAAAATCACATGTGCAATCTAAATTATCTATTTACATATACATGGATATTGCCAAAGTTCGTAGCTATTTTACAATATAAGAACTAGAAAAGGCATACTTTGCGATTTCTTCCCTCCTACACTCCATTTCTGATTAACTTCAACCATTAAAAATACTAGCTACATACAGTCATTACATGCCTCAATCATTAAAAATATTAACTACATTCAATCATTACATGCTTCAATCAAAAATACTAGCTACATACAAACTTGAATTGTATTTTCCACCTATGGAACACAATTGTATGAAATACTCCTTAGTAATTTGGGTTACTGAATTAATAAATAGGCTTCCCTTTGACCCAAAGCCTCATAAATTCTTCTATTTCTTTCTGTTACTTAAATCCTAATAGCTGTCATCTATCAGTGTTGCTATCAGCAATCTGTGTTGATAAAATAAAGTTATTTTCTTGAGGAAAAAAAGCCAAATAAAAATACTACCGATATATATAATTATGATAGTATTGTCTTGACTCTATACTTAAGACCTTTACAAAATACTATGAAGTACATGGGGGGAGGGGGCAGCAGTGTCTATGGACGAGTAAAAAGAGATCAGATTAATAAAAGCAGTATTGTGGTAGGTAGAGTGATATAAGCCCCATCCCTTTTCTACATGTGTCATGATTGACAGATTAATTTAGATACTCATGAAAGCATCAAAGTCAGTCCATTTCATAAAAATCTACACTAGGTATCTAACAATCTAAAAACAAAATGCTACATAAATTAGCATGGAATAAATTAGCCAATAGTTCCTGGCTGACAAACTCAGTTATTCATCCAGACAAATAAGGAATACATAAATCATAAAGACCTGCACAAATGCCTGCACAGAAGGTCTGAAGCTTCAAGTCAAGGCTGAATTAATAATGTGATTATATTGGAAGCTAGTGCATTAGAAGAGAAATTTGAAAAAAAAGGGAATGTTGAAAACATTGTTTTATTTTAAGCAAGAATGGAAACGGAAGTGCAACCACAAGTTGGTATAGTAGTACAACCATTAAATAATCAGGCTATAAACTAAGGACTTTACACTTCAGGGAGTCAAAAACCAGGGGATCTGGCACACATTTGGAATAGAAATTGCTTTTTTAAAATTATTCTCTCATGGATGTCTTATTATGATTGTATCAGCCATCAGGTCCCTGGCCCAAAAGTGGGAAAACAAAATGTGTTTGTCCAAAAGGTCAAAAACAGCTGAAAGATGTAGGTGATTGCTTGGAAACAAAGGGGTTATGTGTATTTGTAGATCAGTAATGGCGAACTTTTTGGCCTTGGTGTTTCAAAAATTTGGAAAATACCAAAGATGACAATGCTACTTGTGACATGCCACCCCCCCTGCAAATAACAAGTATTTTTCTTTTTTTAAAAAATATTTAAATTTGCAAGTAATAGTAAATTGGGTGCAATGTTGTAACACCCTAAAGACAGAAATGCATTTCAAGGACTACTGACTGGTTAAAAAAAGTAGAATGAATTATATATATTAGCAAGTGTGGTCTGACTGCAAAAAAGACAAGTGCAAATGGAGGCACTTGAAGTATAGATTCCAAATTATGAGAAGTCTAGTTCTTGTTGACCTGTTCTGCATAACATAATTAAAGGACTAGAAAAACTAAAATAAAGAAGGGCAATGGCGTTTTCATAGGATTAGAAACAGTATCCTGGGAAGGAATTAAAAGAATTGTATATATTTAGCCTTAATAAAACAGCTAAGTATTAGCGTAAGTATCTCAAGGGATCTTACATAGACAATAAATAGCTAGTCTCCATCCTCCCAGAATAGCAAGAATAGTCTGTGTTAACAATTTGGCAAGCATACTTATTTTTGGTTCTTTGTCAGTATGGGTAAAAATAATTTGAGCACTTTAACATTTCTGTGTTTTAATCCATCTAGGGTATCTTTAACCAGTTCCAGTGCAGCAATGACAAAGTGTTACCTTCTGATGCTCTTCGTAGTGCTCTCGCAAAGACGTTTCAGGATGAGCAGCGTTTCCAGCTAGGCATTATGGATGATGCTGCGGAATGCTTTGTGAGTATGAAAGTGGTGGAACGTTGATGAATCCTGAAAAAGAATTTCTCATTTTGCTAAGTTAGTAAAATCTGTACTGTATGAAGAAGCAATAAATAGTGAAGCTCCTCCCACCAAAAAGCAAGCATGTTTTTTTTTTTTACTTTATTCCTTGTTCTCTTTTTCTTTGTTTTTTTTCCTTAGTTGCTTTACTTTCATTTTATTTAATCGTCCTTTTTATTTCTTTGTGGGGATTTGGTTGTGAGCTACCTACAGTAGCCCCATGGCGAGATAGGCAGCAAGCGACAAAATAATAATAATAATAATAATAATAATAATAATAATAATAATAATGCTTAATATAATGTTATTGCTTCCTGCAATAACTCAGCAATGTTACAAAAAACCGCGCTACTCAGAACATCTTATATTTTAAGGAGGTACCTAGTTGACACCTAGGATGTTGGTAGCAACCCGTGTCAACCATCAGCGCCAGCCAATTTGAATGTTCAATTGACTGAGGTTCATGTCTAATGAATAAATAATAATAATAATAATAATACCACCCTTATAACACTCCAGATTTAGCAGTTGTCGATAAGAAAGACAAAAAAGCCTGGATAGTGGATGTCGCAGTGCCTGGAGACAGCAGAATAGAAGAGAAAGAACTGGAGAAGATAACAAAATACCAAGATGTACAAATAGAAATAGAACAACTGTGGCAAAGGCAAGCAAGGGTAGTACTAATTATAATAGATATCTTGGGTGCAATCCCAAAACAACTGTAGCACCACTTGAACACCATTGGGTTTGACAAATTCACCCATCAGTCAATTGCAAAAGGTGGCTCTACTGGAAACAGCTTCTATCCTTGATGATATCTGTAATACCATCAAACATCCAGATCTGCCTATCCTAGGTCCTTGGTAAGAACTCAGTAGGTAGACAAAAATGCCAAACCCAGTCTGTGAGGTTTGACTGTGTGATATTATTATTATTGATCATCGCACAGTCAGCCAGAAGTTCAGACTGGATTTGGCATTTTTGTCTACCTGGGATAGGCAGATGTGGATGTTTGATTATTGTTGTTGTTGTTGTTGTTGTTGTTGTTATTATTATTATTATTATTATTATTATTATTATTATTAATCATTGCACAGTCAGCCAGATGTTCAGACTGGATTTGGCATTTTTGTCTACTATCGACTAAATTAGTAGACAAGTGAAATGCTGTGGACATAATATACTTAGATTTCAGTAAGACAAAGTAGACCACAGCCTACTTCTTGATAAGCTAGAAAAGCGTGGGATAGACAACAT
>NW_015393140.1:0-1578 GCF_001527695.2 Protobothrops mucrosquamatus
AGAAAAGGTGGCGGAACTCAAACCTGGCCACGCCCTCATCAAACCCTAGGACCGCCCCTTTAGAGAACAGGAATGCAAGTAAAATTTGGGAGGGGCTATTTCCGGTGTGGGAGGGGCTATTTCCGGTGCGGCCGGCCCGGAAAAAGGTGCCGGAACGCGGTTCCGCCGCGTTCCGGCTGAAAAAAAGCCCTGGTTATTTTTATATACTGACTTCGAATCACATCTTGGCTACTCATACCATGTCATCAGTGCTTCCAAATCCAAAAGAACCTTTTACCCAACACTGCTGGACTGGAGACAGAACAATGAAGATAGGTATTTATGAAAATAGATTGTGATGGAATGTGCACCCAGTGCAGCAGTGGGGGAGAACTTGGGCAACAAAGAGAGAGATCCAGATTAAGAGACTGTGGAATCCTGATCTAGATTGGAGAAAAAAGGAAGAGGTTCAGGGTAGCCACCTATACCTCTTCAGACAAATGCCTGTCCAATCTCTTCTTAAAAATCTCCACTGTTGGAACATTCATGACTTCTGGAGGCAGGCTGTTCCATTGATTAATTGCTCTCACTGTCAGGAAATTTCTCCTTAGTTCTAGGTTGCTTCTTTCTTTGGTTAGTTTCCATCTGTTGCTTCTTGTCCTGCCTTCAGGTGCTCTGGAGAATAGCTTGACTTCCTCTTCTTTGTGGCAGCCCCTGAGATATTGGAACACTGCTATCATGTCACCCTTCATCCTTCTCTTCATTAAACTAGACATACCCAATTCCAGCAACCATTCCTTATATTTCTCAGATTATATTTAGTAGCTTAGAAAGTGGTAGCTTCACTCTAGTAAGATTATGCCCTTTAGGAGTAAGCACATAAAGGATTGAACTTGATTGGATTCTGCTGTTGGATTCTGGGCTTGGACTTGACAGATCCACAACAGATTCTTGTGAGGGACCAAATTATGAATAAGGCCATGTTACTGGCACCTATCTGAAAGGGTCAAAAAGAATGACACCATCACTCAAGAAATAAAAAATAAGAATGGGAAGACAGGGAGAAAGAATGAACTATGGGCATTTGATATTGGGGACTTCTGTTTCAAGAATGAGTAAAAATTGCAGATCTAGAACAGGGGCCCCCAACACCTGGCCCATTACCAGGCTATAGCCTATTCAGAACCGGACTGCTTGAGCAGTGGGATGGCGTGCATGAACGCACAACTCAACTTGCATGAGTGGAGGGCCGGTGTGTGTGCACACAGGTGCGCAGCTTAACTTGTGCAAGTTGCAACTCATGTGGCCCTGTTCCCCTCTTACCCCCAGCCGGGCTGCCAAGCCGCAAAGGTTTGAGTTAGAATAAATAAGTCAAATTCTGATTTGCCCAACTTGATGCACTCTAGAAACATTGGGCTATTCCTCTCAATCAACATGACGGACAATGCTGCATTGGGGAAGTTTATTCAAACTCAAAATGAAACTGTGATGAGGGAATTTTACATTTCATTTAGGGTGTTCATTGGGCCTCCTTCCACATTTCTGTTCATTCTCACCTGCTTTACTTCATACCATTACAATATTTTCATTTGCTCTCTA
>NW_015393140.1:1739-7484 GCF_001527695.2 Protobothrops mucrosquamatus
GATGTGGTGGATATATTCCATTTCATTTTTCTCACATCTCACCAATTTCTGCTTATCTCCCTCTTTTGGGGATATGTCTGCATCTCTCCACTTTGAATATAGTATAGATTACCTTTATTCCCTTATTTCTATATGTAGAATTGAAATATGGCTGAATGCAATATGCACAAATGTGATGGTATTATTATAGAGTCCTTTTTGGGGGGATAGAATATTTTCTTAAGACATACTCTGGTCAGTTGTTTAATTGAATTGGATAGTGACAACCTGCTGACATTGTTAAGGCTAATGACCCAGTCATTTACAAGACAAGGCACATTTACCGGCAAATGGATTTTAGTAATTGTTCTCCTGAACAATGAGAATAACAATTTGTACTTTGATCCACAACCTTCTGTTCTTTCTCTTCGTACATATCTGAGTGGCCTGGGATCACATTTCTTGAGACAATACATGAAAATGATGGTGGGAAAGGAACAGGAGTGAACATCTGAGGTTTTATATCCCCATTTTTCGATCCCCAACACACCCAGGGGTACAGCGCAGAAATTTGGCAGCTGTCAGCCAAATGCTAGTAGCATCAGTTCCTGCTGATTTCTGCCATGGGGAAAAAGAAGACAAAATAACCCAAAAAGAAAAAAAAATCAAAAGGTGTATTAAGTATTCTGAAAGTCACCATTCTAATCTCTTTTGGCATCATCCCTCCTGCTCCTTATTTTTTTTTAAATAAAGTGTGGTTTCAGAATGCAAAAAGGTTTCCCACTTCTAATTTAAAATGTACAACATTTTGAGATCCTTTGTACTCTCAAAGTTACTTGTAATTCAAAGAGAACACAAAATTGTGTTCTACTCACATGTTTCAATATCAGCCATTATGGAAACATAGAATCCATCTAAAAAATGCTACTCTGCTAATCCTTACATTACATTTGGATATCTGCAGTCTCTTCCTATGTTGCATGAGATATCTATAACAATTATAGATGGTCCTCCTAAGTAGTGTGACTTACTTCCTTTGTTGCAGCCTATAATCGCTTCTCTGTTTATACGAATGACTACATACTATTAATTATGACATTTATGAAATAACAAGTTGAGATCAACTCCTGAAGATGCGTTGATGCAGTTTTCTTCGCAGTGATAAAAAAGTGGTTTGCAACAAACAATGTAACCTGCATCATACAGCATGGCCTTAAGTGCCAAGAATATTATCATCTTGCCCCTTCAGCTTTCTCAAAAAATGCATTATTGTTTGTCTGTTTGTTTATATATCTATTTTCTATGCCACCCATCTTACTGACACAGCAATTCTGGGTGACTTACAATATAATAAAAAATTAAAAAAGTACTAGGTTTAAAATTAGAAGAATTGAATAGAAAAGCTAAAAAACAAGACGGTGGACAATCTGGGGGTGGGGATCTTTTCTGCATAGGCAGCCATCGTTAAGGTAGCGGGTCCCTATCTGGGCACCAGGCCAAGCAGCAGAGTCAAGTTTTCAGGTTCTATCAAGTGCAAACATCATTTGTTGAGAGTTCAAAGCACAGAAGAGTTTATTATTGCTACCTCTAATACAAGCATCTAGTCAACTAATGGTCAAAGCTAAACTGGTCCTTGATAAGGGCCAATGGAATTCATAAGATGCTTGACTTACGTCTTTTGTGACAATGCAATGACTTCAAATTGATGACACATTGAGTCGCTTCTTCTCCTACAGGTTCTTCTGGAAGGCCAGGAGTGTGGGGGCAGATCTCACTTCCAGCTAAGGACTATTCCAGAGGGAGGGGGCCACAGCAGAAAAGGCTCTTCTCATGGTCCCTTGCCAGCTAAAAATTATTTGGCTGATGGAATCTAAAGTAAGCCCTTTCCTCTGGGTTGGGCTAGTCCAGGGATAGGCAATCTTGGCTCAGTCATGACTCGTGGACTTTAACTCCCAGAATTCCTGAACCAGAATGGCTGGCTCAGGAATTCCGAGAGTTGAAGTCCACAAGTCATAAAAGAGCCAAGGTTGCCTATCCCTGGGCTAGTCCCATTGGGGTGAGACAGTTCCTTATGGTTTAATAGTATCATAACAAACCCAGATAACTTATTTACACCATATTTCCCCCATGGACATTTATATTCCTTGTACTGTAGTTCTTAACCACATGTATTATCAACTTTTACTCCACCTTGATTATAAGGTTCTCCATTGCAGGAATTGGCTGTTAATCTGCAACTCCTTACTTAGAGTTGAAAGCAGGTTTTTAAAAAGAGGGAAAACAACAATAAAGAATAAAATAATGGTTATTGGTGTTTCAGCATTACTGTTTGAAAATAGTGGTGGGCAGTTTAGAGCCTAGTTAGTCTTTTAGTCTGTTCCAAAGAATCAATTTTCAAAATTAAGGAAAAAATGATGATAGAATGTTAGGCTTTTAAGAACAAAGAGAAGATAATACTGTGAACTTGGTAAAAGGTATCCAGACGTTTGACCCAACATAAATACATAATTTATTATATATTATAATGAAGCCATTTCATTCAGTTGATTGACATTTGTAACTTGAGGACAGTGTTCCTTCCTATACCCTCTACTGTTGAATTCCAGCATTTTTTCCATGGTTTAATCAAAGCTGTTAATTTTTAGGAAAGCTATAAAGAGCTGGCTTGGTCAACATGCCTTTAAAATTTGAGCAATATCCAGTATGGGTTTATATTTGAACTCTAGCATATTTGTTACATTTTAAGATATAGGATTATATATAGTACTGTATATGTTCTATTTTTAATTTATTGTTTTAGAATATATGTGTGAGCCATCCAGAGGTTTTTTTTTAAGTGCATGGGATAAAAAAGATGATGGATAGGTACAGTAGATAGATGATGGATGGATAGATAGATAGACAGACAGACAATAGGTACATAGATGGACAGAGAAGAGAGAGAGCGGTTGAGAGAGCGAGAGAGCGAGAGAGCGCGAGAGAGCGCGAGAGAGAGCGAGAGAGAGAGAGAGAGAGAGAGAGAGAGAGATATGGATGAATAGTTTATCAGCAGACACCATGTTTGACATGAAAGAAACTTCACCTTATGGTTTACACTCTTTTTGTTTTGTTTACTAAATTAATTTATTTTATTTATAAGTGTCCCTCTATTATTTTTACAAATAACTCAAAGCAGTGAACATAGCTTTCTCTTTTATTTTCCCCACAAAAACCATCCTGTGAGGTGGCTTGGACTGAGAGAGAGAGTGACTGGCCCAAGGTCACCTAGCTGGCTTTTCATGGCTAAGGTGAGGTTTGAACTCACAGCCTCCCGGTTTCTAGCCTGGTGCCTTAACCACTGGACCAAACTGGCTTTAATAAGCTAGAAATTGCACTTGTGCTTTTTAACTTTGGTATCATGATTTGAGTGGGGGATACCCAGAAAGGGTGTTTGAAGCCAGCATGATTTATGATCCATGAGCTGTCCACATCATTGCAGTCACATGAAAGCAGTACATTTTTTATGGCTTCTCTGTAATGCGAGCATCATTTCCAGCAACATCCTCCCTTTTTCTCTTCTTACTTTCTTGGCTAACTTTGCTTTCATGAGGTTGATAGATCTGTTCATTCACTGACCCCGCTGCCTTGTCTTCCTCCCATTTCCCCCAAGTCCAGGCTTTAGCAGAGAGCATTAGAATGACAATGCAGGATTTAGCTTTAGTTATCAACCTTTTCCGTCTACATCGGGGCTGTGTAATTGCTCTGCTTAGATTCTGTCAAGTTGAAATAATGTATTTGAGATGAGGACACCTCTACTGAGCTGAAAAAGGAATCCAAGGGGGTTAGCAAACAATACTGACAATGACAAGTTGTGTAAGCTAGAGGTGGGGATAAATTGCTCTTGCTCCCCAAGGTTATTCTTATTAGTAGACACATATAAGAAACCCTAATAAGACATTAATAGACTTCAGCTAGTAAAATAAGTTTGCTAGCCTGTCCAACACACGGGACTAATGGCTCTTCCAAACCTTTTCCCGATGCTCATCTGACAGGTGTTTATAGAGTTTATGCAAAATGAAGGCTTCTGGCCGAACAAGCCCAGCAGCTAGCACAATTTAAAAGCTCATTTTTTAAAGAAAATAAGTCCCATGTTAAAATGACTGATCCAGCTGAGTTTCTGTTCCAAATTAATGATATCTGATTTCTCAACAAGCATCTTGGAAAGGAAATCTTGGGATGCTGATATTTTCCTCCAGCAGTTTTTCAGCAGAGGAGTCCTAGATATGTGGAGCTTTATAGTGGGCATTTTGGTGGGTCTACTACTACAGAGCAGGGAGCTGGATGCCTGCACTATTTTTATTAAGGGAAGATGCAGATTGGAAGCTGAGTTCCAACCCCCCCCCTATTAAGTTGATAGAAAACTGCCATATAAAATATTGGATGTTCTTGTGCTGTCCCACTCATGCACACACACACACCATGGGTGTAAGGAGTCTTTATTAAGGCTTCCGAGCCTGGTATTGGTATTCCCCAGCAATTCTCGTTCTGGCACCAGCTCAACCCCAATGAGTTCCACAGGGTACTTAAATGAAGCCAACTATAGTCCTCAAGGCAAAGGCAAGTCCAGTCCACTAGGCCAAAGCATGTTCCCAAGGCAAGGCAAGTTCTAAGACAAAAGCAATCCCCAGGCAGAGGTAAGGCAAAGCAAGGCAAAGGAAACAGCTGAAGATACACGATCCAAACTTCAAGGCAAGAAAACAAACACGTTGTTCCCAGCATCATCTCCATCTGTCTGCTATGCTAAATAGCCAGCTGCCGGTGTAGTCCATCAAGAAGGGCGAGGCTGCCAATCTGACTGATCGTTGCTGCTCCTGCCTTTTCTCTGCCCTATGGGTTCTTGGATCAGGTGCAGAAGGCAGCTCCTCTTCCTCATCGCTGACTGGATGCAGCTGTGTGCTTTCCCCACCTGAAACCTCGGGGCTGTCCTGTTGCAGCTGTGCTTCAGCCAAATCCCTCTCAGATGCCTGCTTGAGCCATTGACCAACTCCCCGCTGATGTGCCTAGAACTGGTTCATTGTCCTCTGAGCTGACATCTGGAGAGGTATCTGGGGAAGCATCTGGGGAGTCATCACACTTCTTCTGGACCAGAAGCATCTATTCTGACCAGCAACAAATGCTCCACACCATCTGTAACAGTTCTAACAATTTCTGTCTGACAGTTGCAAAAGGCCACATTTGCTTGGATCTGCACACATACTATGCTGATATATTATGACATCCTAGGTCAGGGGTAGGCAACCTTGGCTCTTTTATGACTCTGGACTTCAGCTCCCAGAATTCCTGAGCCAGCATGGCTGGCTCAGGAATTCTGGGAGATGAAGTCCACGAGTCATTAAAGAGCCAAGGTTGCCTACCCCTGTCCTAGGTTCTTAAGAACTTGATGGGTATGAAGGTCAACACCAGCTAAAGAACCCGCAGCTGTGACACCACATTGTTATGAAGAGATAATAATAATCTTCCTCCTCTTCCTTCGTCTTCTTTAATTTTGAAATCTGAGACCAAATTTTAACTTTCAGTTTTTAAAAGTTATTTTCTTAACAGCCTTTCTCAGAGCAGATTCACACTATTAGCAATATTTTTATATTGCCCTTTAAACCAGAATGAGGTGCCAAGTACATTAACAAATCCAAAGGGAATCCTGCTTAAAGATAATTAAAATTCACACCAACTGAAGCAAGGAAAAAGAAGAAAACACATACAATAGCCAGGTCCCCCCAATTAACTTAA
>NW_015393140.1:8015-9305 GCF_001527695.2 Protobothrops mucrosquamatus
TGACTACAGAAATGCATAACAGTAATAGTCTCACTCCTCGGGAAATCATGGATGAATGACCACGCTTGCCTCTCATAACTTGAGAAGTGTTTTTATCATTGGCCTCTTTGGTGGGATTGCTTATTTCAAATCCTGCCAAAGCTCCTCACACTCAAATCAATAAATGGAAGGAAGGACTAAGTTGTGGGTCTTCAAACTGGGCCTTTTTATGACTTGTGGACTTCACCTCCCAGAATTCCTCAGCCAGGCACACTGGCTGAGGAATTCTGGGAGTTGAAGTCCACAAGTCATAAAAGGGCCAAGTTTGAAGACCCTGTACTAAGTCATTGCAATCAACTTCAGTTCTTAGGATGATCACTTAAGGAAATGCTCTGAGAAAGAGATAGGAACCGTTTTATGAAGAAATGGCACAGTCCGTGAACATTTAAATTTTAGAGAAAAAATGAGGAGGCAGAGGGATTGGCTCTATTTACTAAAACTCTTGCTTGTTGGGTTGCTATAAATGGTCAAGGTAGGACAAGAAGCAATGGGTGGAAAACAATCCAGGAGAGAAGCAACCTAGAACTAAGGAAAAATTTCCTGGCAGTTAGAACAATTAATCAGTGGAACAACTTGCCTCCAGAAGTTGTAGTTGCCCCAAGTCTTTTTAAGAAGAGACTGGACAACAATTTGTCTGGAATGGTATAGGTATAGGTTTCCTGCTTGAGAAGATCTCCACGGTCCTTTCCAATTCTGTTATTCTGTCAAGCTTGGCTAAATTTTTATGAGAACTAATTATGGTAACCAGAAACCAGGGAATGATGCAGTGCAAGATTCCATTGAAACTTTTGGCAGCTGAAACACACTATGGGTTCATGCTTAATCTGTGGTCTATTAGGACACCCAGTTTCTTCTCAGATATTACTGCCGACCCAGATATTGTCTGTCTTATACTTTTGCATCTGTTCTTTCCACTCAAATGCAGAATCTTAAAAGTTTTCTTCAAATTAAACGGAATTTTGTTGGATAAAACCCTATTTATTTATTTATTTATTTATTTATTTATTTATTTATTTATTTATTTATTTATTTATTTATTTATTTATTTATTTATTTATTTATTTATTTATTTATTTATCAAATTTATACCCCGCCCTTCTCCTAACGGACTCAGGGCGGCTTACAGCCAGTTAAAACAGATAACTAATACAATAATACTAAATTTAAAATATGATTAAAATGAAATATTCATTATTGGCCATTTCTTTTTAAAATTATTTTAAAACCAAATTAAAATACCCCTTAGGCCAG
>NW_015393140.1:10822-15497 GCF_001527695.2 Protobothrops mucrosquamatus
GAGCGACTTTGTCATACAGATATTGAGCAAAATCCTCGGCCCTCCCCTCCAGGGGATCCTCCCCCCCCTCAACTGAAGGAGAGAGCGCGTCACCCTGAAGAGGGTGGCCGGGCGATTATCTGATGACGCAATGAGGGTGGAGTAGTAATTAGACCTAGCCACCCTCATCGCCACTAGGTAGGATCTAACCTGCATCCTTGCCTGTGCTCGATCGGATTTGGTTCGGCTAGCCCTCCAACTGCTCTCTAGGCGTCTTTTCCGGCGCTTCATCTCTCTCAGCTCCTCAGTAAACCAGGGAGCCAGTTGAGATCTGCGCCGGGTCAGAGGCCGCAAAGGCACGACTCGGTCCAATGCTGTGGCAGCGGCCACATCCCAGGCCGCCGCCAAATCTTCAGCCGAGTCATGAACTAGATCCTCAGGATATGGCCCAAGCTCCGTCAGGAACCTCTCTGGGTCCATCAGGCGCCTGGGGCGGAACCATTGCGGTTCCGACTCCCTGCGGCGGGGGGGAGCGGTCCGGAAGTCCATCCTAAGGAGTGAATGATCTGACCATGACAGGGGCTCTATAACTACCTCCCCCATTTCCAGATCATTCTGCCACTGGTCAGAGACAAAAATTAGATCCAGTGTGTGTCCTCCCGTGTGAGTGGGGGCATAAACTAATTGGGTCAAGTCCAAGGCCGTCATGGAAGCCAAGAACTCCTGAGCTGCCACCGACGTTTCGCCCGCTGATGGCAGATTGAAATCCCCCATGACAATAAGTCTGGGGGTCTCAACTGCCACCCCGGCTATTACGTCAGCCAACTCAGGCAGGGCCGTTGATACATAGCAGGGAGCCAGGTATATGATCAACAGGCCCACTTGTACCCCTTGCCCCCACTTCACAAGGAGGGACTTTCCACCGTCTATCTGAGGCACAGTGGTCAATCAAGATACTACTGAACCACAGTGGTCAATCAAGATACTACTGAACCTTGAGGCTATATTCTGCAGTGTTCGCAGTACTTCACAGTGCTTCCCACGCTGCATCATCTGTAAATTTAATGAAAAAAGGCAAGCTCATGGGGGCAGAATGTATACTAGAGAGCACCTTTTCCATTGGAATCCTTAGTTGGACAACATATTGCAGGACAACAAAGCACCTGGAGGCAGGACAAGAAGCAATGAATGGAAACTAACAACAACAACAACAACAACAACAACAATAATAATAATAATAATAATAATAATAATAATAATTGGAAGGGACCTTAGAGGTCTTCTAGTCCAACCCCCTGCTCAGGCAGGAAACACTATACCATTTCAGACAGGTGACTGTCCAGTCTCTTCTTAAAAATTTCCAGTGTTGGAACATTCACAGGAAATTTCTCCTTAGTTCAAGGTAGTTTCTCTCCTTGATTAGTTTCCATCCGTTGCTTCTTGTCCTGCCTTCAGATGCTTTGGAGAATAGCTTGACTCCCTCTTCTTTGTGGCAGCCCCTGAGATATTGGAAGACTGCTATCATGTCACTGTTCCTTATATGTTTTAGCCTCCAGTCCCCTGATTAACTTTGTTGCTCTTCTCTGTACTCTTTCTAGAATCTCAATATCTTTTTTACATCGTGGTGACCAAAACTAGTTGCAGTGTTCCAAGTGTGGCCTTACCAAGACATTATAAAGTGGCATTAATACTTCACGTGATCTTGATTCTATCCCTCAGTTAATGCAGCCTAACACTGTGTTGGCTTTTTTGGCAGCTGCAGCACACTGGTGACTCATATTTAAGTGATTGTCCCCTAGGACAGTGATGGCGAACCTTTTAGAGACCGTGTGCACAAAAACCGCCCTGCCGCCCCGCCCGTCACTTTGCCATGCCCCTCCACCCTGCCCCTGCCCCCACCCCGCCCCACCTACTAGGCCACCCACCACCTCCACAGCCTGCCACAGATTGCTCAGGCAGCCCTGCAGCACCATGATGGTCACGCCCTCCATCCGCGCCCCACAGCATCATCTGCACCCGACGGGGCACTAGGGCAGAGTCTTGTCCCTGCTGCCCAGCTGCCATGTGCTTGGCTGTGTTGCTCCATGCCTGGGGGTGACTCTCCTCTGGGGGGCTGCTGATGGGGAGGCTGCGGCGGAGGGCAGGGCTGGGACAGCGCATGTGCCCACAGAGACGGCTCTGAATGCCGCCTCTGGCACATGTGCCATAGGTTCGCTACCACTGCCCTAAGACTCCAAGATCCCTCAGAAATAGAAATAGACTTTATTGACCAAGTGCGATTGGACATACAAGGAATTTGTCTCCAGTGCATAAGCTCTCAGTGTACATACAAGCAACAGGTGATAAATCATGATCATAATCAACATAAAAATACATTCATCATAAGATACAACACTTAGTGATAGTCATAGGATACTAAACAAGCAAACAACATAAATCTTACTAGGATACTAAATAAAACAATTAATATAAATAATAAGATACAAGCAACAAAGTTATAGTCATAAGAAGGTAAGGAGATCGGTAATAGGAAAGATGAGGAGAATAATAATAATACAGCCTTACTAGGTAGCTTGACAGTGTTGTAGGAATTTGTTGTTTAATAGAGTGATGGCATGGGGGGGGGGGGAATTGTCCTTGTGTCTGGTTGTTTTGGTGTGCAATGCCCTATAGTGTCATCTTGAGGGAAGAAGTTGAAACAGTTTATGTCCAGGATGTGAGGAATCTGTAGATATTTTCACAGCTCTCTTTTTTGCTCATGCAGTATACAGGTCCTCAATGGAAGGCAGGTTGATAGCATTTTTTTTTTTTTGCAGTTCTAATGATCCATTGAGGTCTGTGTCTGTCTTGTTTGGTTGCAGTGCCAAACCAGAGAATTATAGAGATGCAAATGACAGATTCAATAATTCCTTTGTAGAATTGTATCAGCAGCTCCTTGGGCAGTCTGAGCATTTTGAGTTGGCACAGGAAGAACATTCTTTGTTGTGCTTTTTTGATGACATTTTTGATGTTAGGTGTGTCCATTTTAAGAACCTAGAAACTTGAAGTTCTCTATTGTTGATACTGTGTTGTATGTTGTATGTCTAGTATTGTATGAGGTGGTAGAATAGGAGGGTTTCCCCCCAAATCTACTATCATTTCTACAGTTTTGAGTGTGTTCAGTTCAAGATTATTCTGGACACACCACAAGGCTAGTTGTTCAACCTTCCATCTGTATGGAGATTCGTTGTTGTCTTGAATGAGACCAATCACTATTGTACCATCTGCAAACTTCAGTACTTTAACAGAGGGATCGTTTGAGATGCAGTCATTGGAATATAGAAAGAAGTGGAGAGAGTGCACAGTCTAGGGGCCCCCTGTGCTAATTGTACAGGTATCTGATGTGATTTTTGCCTAGCTTCACCTGTTGCTTCCTATCTGTTAGAAAGCTTATGATTCATTTACAAGTGTGGTCAGGCACAGCTAGCTGAATTAGTTTAGTAAGAAGAATATCTGGAATGATGGTATTGAATGCCAAACTGAAGTCTACAAAAAGGACTCTTGCGTAGGTCCTTGGAGATTCAAGATGTTGTAGGATGTAGTGCAGAGCCATATTAACAACATCATCTGCCAATCTGTTCGCTCAGAAGGCAAATTACAAGGGGTCTAACAGTAGATCCATGATGGTATTCAGGTGGGCCATCACTAACCTTTCAAAGATTTTCATAACTATGGATGTCAGAGCAAGTGGTCTTGTAACTCTGGGAGAGAACCAACCTAGAACTAAGGAGAAATTTCCTACAGTTAGAACAATTAATCAGCGGAACAATTTGCCTCCAGAAGTTGTAGGTGCTCCAACACTGGAGGTTTAAAGAAGAGATTGGACCACTATTTGCCTGAAATGGTATAGGGTTTCCTGCCTGAGCAGGGGGTTGGACTAGAAGAACTCTAAGGTCCCTTCCAACTCTGTTATTCTGTTAACACTTCAAGTACGCATCAAATTTTACCCAGGAAGAGTAAAGATTACATATGAATCTATGACTTTACCAGCAAAATGTTGTGTTAACTGGCCACAATGGGCAGTATTTCTCCCTTATCAGTCTTCCCTAAAGGAGCATGGGCAAATTTAAGTCACTGGACAATAATTTGGTGTTGTAATAGGAATGATAAAACAAGCATGCATTGTACTTTTATTATCACAGGATAGGATCAAACAATTCATGCCCATGCTTAATCAAATTCACTCTTCATCTTCCTCCAGGTGTCTCTTCTAGGGTTTCTGTAAACCAAGGAACTTGTAGGATTAGCTAACTGGGACAGAGCACTCAGCCATACTCACACTGAGGGCCAGGAGGATTGGCTACCAGATTGTTGGAAAACTCCTAGGTATCCTTTGGAAACCATCCAGTTCCATTAGAGGTCAGGTGAAGAGGTTTTGTGATCCTCATGCTCTCAACCCCATGAAGGTGATGGTTTTTGACAGGGCTCCAGCTGCTGATGTTGATTCTGCTTTCACAACAACCTTCTTTTCTTCAGAACTGGTTTGCTCAGGGACTTCTCGTGCAGTTCTAAGCTTGATTACTCAAAGAGTATATCCTGTTACATTCAGGAAACTTACTTCCTAATAATTTTGCCTAGGGTTATAACTCAAATTTGACATTTATGAGATTTGCCACTTGCAGTGGTGGACAGGTTAAACAGTGACTGATCTACAGAA